>NW_005054726.1:107577-116606 GCF_000277835.1 Geospiza fortis | reverse complement strand
ATAGCCTTGGGGTGTGCCGCTGGCAGGGAATCCAGGTAGCGTTCCTAGGCACTCCAAGGTGATGTCCGGCGTTGCCGGGCCTGCCGAGCAAGTGATGTGCAGGATTCCCCGCGGGACCTCCACGAAGGTGTTTGGCTGTGGGACAGGGGTGTGATGCCGTAGAAGAGCAGGGGGCTGACTCCTGGCTGAGCCCCCAGAGCTGTCTTTGTCCTCCATCCGCTCTGGGACTGTCAGGGTGGGGATGCCTGTGTGTGGCCCGTGCCCAGGATGGGGTTGTGTGAGTGCTGGTGGGGAGCTCGGGGTCTCCAGCAGTGAGGCAGAGGTGCATGCTGGCAATATCCTGCCAGGCCAGTGCAGTGCTGCTGGGGACGAAGGGCTGTGCCTCGGTGTCACCACTACCTCTCCCAGCAGAGGGGAGGTGTGTGCATGTGTTGTTTTGGACCTCAGCATCGCTTAAGGTACCACATATATACCGTAATCCATGGGCTAGGACTGCACTTAAGTGGTGATCTACTGGCTTCATATCCCTCAAAGAGCATCTTAGGGCTGGACACAATCCCCACTACCTGCCACCACAGTCACTGAGGTCACATGCAGCACAACCATTAGGGCATTCACATCCTGGCAGCACCCTGGGGTCCCTCTCCAGCCCTGACACCATTCCCCTCTCAGCAGGGGGACCCCGAGACCTGTTTCCTCTTCAGCCACCAAAGAGGTGTCCTGTGAGGGGCCATGGAGAATGTGCAGAGAGGTCCCTCTCCTCCATGCTCCCTCCTGGAGCTCCAGTGGAGCCATGACCTCCCTGCTGGCTGGGTTTCTGCTATTGATCTCTGGCTTGGAGTGCACAACAGCACCTTGGAGCAGAGGGAGGCATTTAATAATGTCAGGCGTGGATATGGCTCTTTAATAATGGATGCTCCCATGTCTCAGCGAGGCCACAGTCTCTTCTTGCCTCGCTGTTTGTTTTCCCACTCTCTGCAGGAGCCACAAAGTGCTCCTTCTCCCATACATTGTTCAGGTTCTTGTAGGGCCACTGGCACGTAGGATTTGGGGGATTTGGTGAAGGTTGGGGGGTGGGAAGGGATCAGGATCAGTAGTCGACATGTGTGTATGGTGGCAAGGAAGCAGGGATGGGAGGGGGCCAGATGGGGCTTTGTGCTCGTGCAGTGGATTGAGTCCAAGAGCTCAGCAGGATGGTGGGGTAAGCCTGGGATCTGAGCTGGGGTTTGGCCGCCAGAGCTTGTGAGGAGGACAGAGCTTGGCAGGGCAGCCCAGGACCCATTTTCCTCTCACCTCCCTTGCTCCTTCTGTAGCTTTCCAAGGCTGTGGGCACTTGAATCTGCCTGCTCTGTGTGGCTCCTGAACTGTGTGTCATTCCAGCCTTGGTGGGTGAGGGGGACAGAGAGGGGACCTTGACATCTCTGCCCCTGTGCAGGTAGCTCGGTCCTGGTGTGGAGCTGAGCCAGGGCCAGGCAGGGTGCTGACAAGCATCTGACTGTCTTCTCAGCATTAAAACCAAAGGGCTCAGTGTGTCCTAGCCCTGGTGTCCCAAGCTAGCCCCTCCAGTCAAGCGCCTCTCTCAGAAAGGCTGTCCAGAGCAAACAGGAGACACCAGTGACAAGAAGCTGCTCTTTTTCATGGCGCTTGTTCATAGCTGATTCCCCACTGTGCTGCAGAGCAGGGCTGTTTTCCCTCTGGAGCAGCTGGTTCTCATTGCCTTTCCCTGTGCAATTTCAGAGGCACTAGCCCCCCCATTTTCTCAGATACACAGACATTGCAGGAAGCCACCTCTCTATTTCCAATCCACTGAGCAGATTGAGCCGGGTCTGTTTGTGCCAGGCATTTTCTCCAGCCCTTAAACCATTGTTACATCTCTTCCCCAAATCCCTCTCTTACTTTCCCATGTGCTGCCTGCAGCAGACACAGGTGCTGTGAGCAGCATCCTTGGGGCTGTATCCAGAGTCCTTCACTCATCTGAATCTCAGCCTCATGCCCTGATGTTGCACGTCGTCTTGGAAATGCCGTCTCCCAGGGTGCAGCTCTATGATGTGCTCTGTCCAGTGCCCCATTTCCATGTCATTTTGTGTGTGTGTGTGTTTGTGTGGTTTAGCAGCTCCCAGGATGGGCATTGCTCAGGAGAGGGTTTTGGCATCACTGTCACTTGCCCATCTCTGCTCACTTCCCCACCAACCTTTGGAGTTTTCTATTTACTTCCAATTTTCCGGTGCAACTAATGGAGCAAGTCCCTTCCTCTTATCTGCTGCCCTTCATCAGGGACCTTGCCTCGTTTTACAGAGCAGAATGAAGCAGCGTGACACTGATAGGGAAACTAAGGCAGGCAGGGAGGAAGTGAATTAGCCAAGGTCAGCCAGCCATGGCAAGGCTGGGAGCAGCCCTGGCCCCGCAGCTGCCGCTTGGGAGTCCTGGGCACAGGAAACGGGTTGTGCTGACCAGCTGGAGACCTGCCAGCCCCTCTCCTGCTCTATCACAGGGCATGCTCCAGGCTTGCCAGTCAGGCCAGGCAGTGATCTGCCACTACAGTGTAACACTGGCACTGCCCCGGCCCCTGCTGTGCCCAGGGAGAACAGGAGGTGGGGGTTGCTGATGCTCAAACACCCTCCAAGAACAAGCTTTGTCTCATCCTCAAAGTCTGTCTTGACTGATTCTGCCTTTTCCATTTGATGAGCACGCTTTCCAGTCCCAGCCTGTTGTGTTACTGGGATTCCTGTGATCCAGTTGTTGTGGGTGGCTGTGGGGTTACCAGTGGCATTGCTAGCTCCCTTGCCCCTCTCCTGTCTTCCCCACAGAAGTCTCTGTGGTGAGGGGTGCAGGATGGTGTCCCTGTGTGACTGTGCCCTGCCTGTGTGGGGCAGGGGAATATGCAGAGGGTGGGGCTGTGTGCCCCGCTGTCCCCAGTGGGGGCTGCAGGGCGGGTGGCTGCTGAGACCTCCGGGTGGGGAGATGTCAGGGAGCTTTGCCCCATGTCTAGACGGGAGTGCCGGCTGTGGGGAGGGAGCAGGCCGTCTGCTTGCTCTGATTAGCATGCTCTTTAAATAAGACTCTAATTTCCGCTGTTAAAAGAGCTCAGATCCCTTGTGCCCAGGCTGGGGCTGCCGCCAGCCCGGCCCATCCCCCAGCCCTGTGTGCTGGTGGCAGATGGGATGGGGACCAACATGCCACGGCGCCCTGGCTCACCCGCGGTACCCCCTGAATGGACCAGCCATGTGGGATGCCGGGGAGCATCGGTGAGGGGCGAGGGCTTGCCTGTTTCCTGGGTGGGGGACAAGTGGCTTGCCCTCCCCCTGCAGCCCCACACGGCTGCCCGGCTGAGCTCAGCTCCGGGGAATGCGCTGGGATTCCTGGGCACCATGCCAGGGTGCATGAGGGAGGCAAGAGGGGACACCTTCCTGCCCGAGGAGGTTGTGCTGCCTGCTGCCTTCTCTGGAGGTCAGTGAGGGAGGAAACCTCCTTAGTGGGGGGCTTCGAGCCCCCTGCAGTCATGGCTGATGCCCTTTGCTGCTGGGTCTGTGTCAGGGGGTGGCCAGGGTGCTGGGCTGGTGCTGGCACCGGGACACACTGGGTAAACTGGCCAGTGCCTGTGGGAGTCATGGAAAGGGAGCATAACTCCTTCCCTGCTGTCCCAGGTCTGGGCTGGCCTTGAGCTGTCCCAGGTGTGGGCACGCCTTGCAGGGGAGACGGCAGAACGGGGCCTCACAAGTGAGTTCATTGGACGGCCTCAAGGACATCATGCCCCGTGGGGATGGAATCACGGAAAAAGACATTGGGGCAGGGCTGTACTGGGCAGGAGCTCCTGGGATCCCTGGGATAATTCCTGAAGAAGCAGCTTTCGCAAGACCTTCCCTCCTCCAGGTTGCCTCTCCTCCAATCTTAAGGTGTCCAACCCCATGTGACTGCACTCAGCCCTCACACAGCCCATTCCAATGGCAGGTGGCTTTTTAATGAGGAATTCAGGCACGAGCACCTCCCGACTGACCGTGTGGGGCTGAGCTGGTGCCCACCAGATGCTGCTCCCTGATCCACTGCTGGCAGGGAGCTGGCCAGCCCTGCCGCCCCGGCCACCCACTTCCCAGGCACTGTGCATGCCACACAGCATTCCTGGCGTGGGCGCGTGGCGCCGGAGCCGTGCCGCCTCCAGCCATCCCGGCGGGCATGAGCCTGCCTGCAACACTGAGCCCGGTCCTGCTGTCTGGCAGCTGCTGGTGCCAGCCAAACTGACCCAGCCAGTCCTGCCAGCCCCACGTGGCGTGGGAAGGGAAGGAAGCAGTGCCACCAGGAGAGCTGGGTCAGGAATCATAGCTTTTGCTGGGCAGCACCCAGCGCCAGAGGCTGGGCAAGGCTGTGGGTCCTGCTGGCCTTGTCCCAGCTCTGCCTTCCTCAACCCCCGGCTCCATGGGGAGCTGGAGGGACCAAGGGAGACTGTGCCCACCCTGCTTTGGTCACACAGGCCATCTCCTTAAAGCCTGCACTGAAGCCTGGCTGAGAGCCCAGTTTCTGTTTCTGGTGCTGCCCTCAGCTGCCCCACTGACAGGCATGGGGTGGAGGAAGGACAGCGATGGATGAGATGGGTTGGGGTTGCCCCTTGCCCTTGGTCCAGGTGTGACCAAGGAGTCCTAGGGCGTCAGGATGACATTGGCAGCAGTTCCAGGTGCTGCTAGGCAGTGGTGTGGTGAGCAGGGTAGCAAGCACAGGGAGGACTTGGAGCCCCATTAGAGGGAGCGCTCTGGGTGCTCCCCACAGCAGGCACTGCGGTTACACCCTGGGACAGGCTCTCCCTGAACCCAGGAGCTCAGTATGTCCAGTGCTCAGCAAGGAGGAGTCATGGGGAAATCCATCCTCCCTTCTCCCTGCAGCATGCTGGAGTGCCAGGATAGGGGCCTGTGGTGGCAGGTGTCCAGGTGTCCCCTTGCCACTCGTCAGGGTCCATTCTGAGCTCTGCTGTCACGTGGCCCCTGTCGGTGGGTCAGGAGTGCCAGCTGGCTGTCTGGGGCTGGCTGGAGGTGGCACAGGTGTAACTGGAGCGGGGTGCCCACAGGCAGGTGTCTGCTGAATTATTCAAAGCCTCTCCATGAGCTCAGGGAGCTGATGGTGGCACGGCACAGTTATTGCCTTTCACTTCCACTATGACTGGGACTGGTTTGGCATCAGTGCGCACAGACATGTAGAAGGACTTTCATAGAGCACTCATTTTCCCCTGGGCCTTTTGAAGGCATGTGCTGCTGCCCCATCCCCTGTGTGTTTTCTGCTGGATGGATCCCCATCATGGCATGCACCCCAGGAGCAGTGCTGGCCATGGGGTGAGAGGAGAGCCCTGGCGGGCCCAGCATGCCAGCCCCCCTCTGTTGTGGTGGGGACAAGGGCCAAGCTGTGAGCAGGACAGGGGTGCTGGACATCCTGCCTCCAGCCAACCCCCTGTGTTTTTCCTGGGAAGGCAATCCCTGACGTGAGGGGTGTTGTGGGGCTGGCCAGGGGCTGGCACCAGCTCAGCAGCCTCAACCAGCATTGACTAAAAAGGAGAAGAGCAGGGAGCTGACGGCAGCGCTGAGGAATGCCTGCGCCTCCGTGCACAGCTCTGTGTGTGCTGGGGGGCAGCTGGGATCCACTGGGTTGTCCGCCCCCCTGGGCAGCTCCTGCTCCGAGGCGGGGGTGGCATCCCACCCCCAGCAGCTGCTCAGGAGGGGACCCTCAACACTGGTTTGGTCCCCCCATAACAGTGTTAGGTCAGGGCATCCCGTGCTCTTTCCTTGCCCTGCACATGCCAGGGAGCTACAGATGGACGGGGTGTCCGTGCTTGGCCATGCTCCAGCTGCTGTTCTTGGCGGGGGACCAGGCCCCCTGATCGCATGACAGTGTCGGGCTGGGGCTGGCTAAATATACAGCTCATCCAGGCTCCATGCCCTGCCAGACTAGCACCAAGCACTACAGCTGGCCACACCTAGAGCTGGTCCCGAGGGGCAGTGTGCCCCCTCTTTTCTCCACCCCATGCTGGTAGAGTCTGGCTGGCTGGTGCTGTCCCAAAACAAAACCTCCCTGATGCTCCCCAGTCCTGTACCTGCCTGTTCTTACAGTGGAGCTGGGCTCACAGCTTATGGAGCTGTTGTTGCCTCTCAGAGTTCAGGGCAGTGTAGCATGGTGGAGGGAGCATAACAACCAGGGTGCCCCAGGAAGGATGGGGCTGTGTGTCATCAGTCCTGGGAGTGCTTGGAGATGTGGGGAAAGTGCCCCCCTAGCCCTGGTGGTCCCTGGGGTGCCATGGGATGCTTAGCTCCCCTCTCAGGGCTGGGGTAGGAGCTGGGTGAGTCCTGGTGTCCATGGGGGCTGCAGAGGTGGGGCTCAGCCTTCCCTGCACCCTCCAGGTGCGGCACCGCCAGTCGGGGCAGATCATGGTGCTGAAGATGAACAAGCTGACCAGCAACCGGGGCAACATGCTGCGGGAGGTGCAGCTCATGAACCGCCTCTCGCACCCCAACATCCTCAGGTAGGACCTGCTTCCCCACTGCCAGCCCCCCCTTTTCCCTAGCCTGGGGATTTGGAGCTACTGCTGCTGCTGGATAAGCTCTTGGGGCTGGTCCCTGCCACAGCCACCCTCAGATTCCCTCTGTCTCACAGGTTCATGGGGGTGTGTGTGCACCAGGGACAGCTGCATGCACTGACAGAGGTAAGAGTGTGGCAACAGCCATGAGTCTCGGGGTTCCTGCAAGCCTGGGGAAGGGACAGTGATGCCTATGAGGACACATTCTGCTGGGAGGCTGTGGTGTGGGTTGGTTGGAACATGCATTAGGAGGAGAGATGGGCATGCAGTGTTACGGGGGGGAGGGATGCTCTGGTGCGATGGCCTGGCTCTCCCATCAGTACATCAACGGTGGGAACCTGGAGCAGCTGCTGGACAGCCCTGTGCCCCTCTCCTGGTCCATGCGTGTCAAGCTGGCCCTCGACATCGCCCATGGCCTACGCTACCTGCACTCCAAGGGCATTTTCCACCGTGACCTCACCTCCAAGGTATGGGATGTTCCAGGGCACCGCATTCCTGTGTTGTCCTGTACCCGAGTTGCTGCCTTGCTATCCCAGGTGTGGCAGGCTGGGGAGCAGGAGGCTGTGCTGTGCCTGGGGCATAGGAGGCTGTGCTGTGCTGGGGCATCCTGAAACCGGTGGCCAGGGAGGTAGGGCTGGTGCACTTGGTGTGACAGGTCCTCCTGTGCCCACAGAACTGCCTGGTGCGCTGCGAGGCCAGTGGCTACACAGCTGTAGTGGGTGACTTCGGCTTGGCAGAAAAGATCCCCACCTACAGGTATGTGGGCAGCATCCACCTGTCCATCCCCGTCCCTGGAGCCCACTCAGAGCAGAAGCTGGAGAGGGATGGATGTTGGGGATGCAGCTAAAAGGGTAGGAATGGTGTTTCCAGAGGGCGTCCCCAAAGGGGCAATAATTAGCATTGACTCCATGACTCTCAGAAGGCTGATCAATCATTCATTATACTACACTTATTAAGAAACCCATCACCCTCACCAGACAGTCACGATACAGGTGAACCCAATTGGTCCTTCAATCCAAACACCACCACCAGTGGCCAGTTAAGAAATCACCCTTTGGTAAACGAATCTGCATAACACATTCCACATGTTCTCAACAACAGGTGCAGCAAGTGAAGATAAGAATTGCTTAGCATTCTTTTCTCTGATCTTCTCACAGCCTCCCCCACGATAATGCCTGGGAAGTTGTGCATTGCTCTCTGTGGCCAGAGAGGTGCTGCCACAGGAGTGGGGGTGGTGAGATAGTCCCTGGCAGGGACTCCAGGAGCAGTTTGGGAATGGCTAGGAGGGGATGGAGAAGGGGGAGGTGTGATTGGGGAGAGATGAGTTTGTAGAGTGCATGGAAGAGGCTTAGCCCGGGAAGGGGAGGTGGAGATGGTATCTGGGCTGCTGCAGCAGGGGAATGGGAGGTTGGACATGTGGGGGACTGGGCAGCCTCTGATACTCCACCATGTCTCCTAGTGAGGGCAGCGAGAAGGAGCCGCTGGCCGTGGTGGGCTCCCCGTACTGGATGGCACCCGAGGTGCTGCGTGGGGAGATCTACAACGAGAAGGTGAGGCTGCCCTGTGTGGGGCTTTACTCAGGCTTGTGCTGCCGGTGGTTTGCAGAGTTTGCAGTCCTGGGGTGCACCCAGAGGGAAGGAATTGGGCATCCCTCTGGTGACAAGGTGCCAGAGCTCCAGTGTGGCTCTGCAGGGAGAAGGGCTGTGGCCTTGCAGCGTGGTGGGCACATCAGCTCGGGGCTGCAGGGTGCCCTGATGAGTCCCTGCTCTCTGCAGGCCGATGTGTTTGCATACGGCATCATCCTGTGTGAGACCATCGCTCGTGTGCCAGCTGACCCCGACTACCTGCCCCGCACTGAGGTGACTCTGGGATGGGAATGGGGAGTTGTGGGCAGCAGCACTGGGGCTGGGACCACTCCATCAAACAAGGGGGGGGGCAATTCTGTGTTGGGCAGAGCCCCATGTGCAGGACTGGTCCCACATCTCAGGGCCAGGGTGCTGTGTTCCACTTGCTGCCCAGGGAGGAGTGGTCTCTGCTGGTAACCTCAGAACCATAGTGAGCCTGGAAAGGAGAACAGGGCAGTTGCATTGAGGCAGAGGGCAGAAGCGGTATCTGTGTCATAGTATCCCCCAATCTTTGCTCACTTTGGGGTGACGTCAGAGTCCTCCCCTGCTGTGTCCCCACTGAGGTGCTTCCAGATCCATGGTTCTGTGTGACAGTGCAGGGGGGAGGGGACCAGCCCATGTTGGGTCCTGTGGGCCTTGTGGTGCCCCAGAAGAACCAACCTTACTCTTCTTCCTTTCCCTGGTGCAGGATTTTGGTCTGGACGTCACCACTTTCCGCACCATGGTGGGAATTGATTGCCCAGCAGCCTTCCTCCAGCTGGCTTTTCACTGCTGCAGTGTGAGACTCCCACCTCCACGGGCTGCCCTTCCCAGCCAGGGCAGGCGGGCAGGACAGGCTGCCTTGCCTGCTCACA
>NW_005054726.1:101375-105870 GCF_000277835.1 Geospiza fortis | reverse complement strand
GTGCAAGGTGCGGTGCCTGCCACGGCGCTGCCCAGGCACTCAGGCACCCACCCCACCAGGATCAGCCTTGGGGATCTGCAGGGAACCCTGGAGGTGGGCTGGGTCTCTGCTGGGGACCAAAGTGCAATAACACTGCTGCCCTGAGCGCTGCCCCGAGCGGCAGGGCTGGTCCCCCGCGGGGGCCACGGGGCTCAAGCCCTGGATCCAGGACCCCCTTCCCCAAGGGCTCACCCTTCTGCAGGCTCTCGCAGAGGGGTTTACGATGAGCCTGCTCCCTTGGGAGAACTGGGAGTTCCCTGCGCCCAGGCGTGTGAGAGGGACTGGGCTGGGGTAGAGAGGTCAGCGTGTGTATGTGTGTTTTTTGGGGATCCTGGGGGGCTGGTGGGTGAACCCATGTGTGTCCACAAGCGTGGGGAGCACAGCCAGTCCCTGACATGGGGAGAAGAGGGCAGGGGACCGTAGAGGGGCAATGCCTGTGGGCAGTGCACGGGGAGGATTGCCAGCACTGGGGTTGTCCCTGCCTGACCAATGCTGAGGGTTGGGTGCTGAGTCAGCACAGTGCCTCACATCTCCCGGGCATGCACGTTTGGGAGCAGGATGCTGGCAGAGGGGCCAGGATGCCATCCTGGCATCATGGGGATGGGGCCAGTGGGCAGCACAGCTAGGCTGCCTGGCCCCCGGCAAGGGTGGGAGCCGGCTTTCCTCCCTCCTGCACAATGCACTGGTGAATGCAGAACTCTTTGTGGTTTTTATTATTATTAATAATAATTGCTAGTAATATATACCCAGCTTATTTAAAGTGTTCATTAAAAACTGAATGTCCCAGCAACTCTGACTGCTGGTTCTGTTTCTTGGATGCACATCAGATGCGGGCCCAGAAGGTTGCATGGTCTTGCCTGGGCATTCTGGGGAACTCCTCCAGGACTGCAAACCAGCCTGGCTCAGCCCAAGATCTCAGCTCCCCTAAAGCACCCATCTTGATTGAGATGCCTTCAGACAAATTCTCTTTCATTATTTAGGTTCTTTGGGTTCATGCCCCTGAATCCACAGTGTTTGCTGTGTGTACAAGAAAACAAAGAGCAGACAAACCGGGTCTCTTTATTGCTATAAAGTGAATTTAGCCAGCAGACAAGACAGACGAGTGACACATGCCCCCTCCAAAAAGCTTGCCTTTAACACCCTTTTGCTCTTCATGCAAGCTTACTCACACAGCAGTTCATCAACTATATATGGCACACACAACCTTATCATAAACCGAGAGCATTTTCGCCTGGTTGAACATCACTTCCTCTGCTCTCTCCTGGCCACAGTGTTACATCAGGGCTACTTTGCTTAATCTTCACATGTGCACGTGTCTAGCAGCTATTTTAAGTCTTGATGAGTTGTCTTGCAAAGCGTGAGCCTGCTACAAGTGCCTGAGTTAACTTTTGCTTTTGAAAAGCACAATCACACCATGGGACCCTAAAGGTCGTTGCTCTACTTTCTAATTTGCGCGAAAAAAATCCCCAAACGTCAGCACAGGCACAGGCCAGTTCAGGCTCAGCTTCCCTCCATGGGTGCTGAGTTTTGCCGAGGCTGCTGAGTGCTGGGCTGTCTGAAAGCCATGGCCAAGCTGCTCCTGCGATGGGGTCAGGCAGAAAACTCCTGCTGTGGGGAGGGGGCTGTGTGGGAACGGGGCTGTGCTGTCCCCAGCTCCTGCTCCTGACATGCCAGCACCACAGCTCTCTCCGTGCTGGGCATGTGGCATGGCTCCAGCCATGCGTACCAGTGCTTGATCCATTCTGCAGCCGGTTCTGAGCTCCCCACTGCCCACAGCCATTGTGCTCAGGAGGACCCAGAGTGTCCCATGCAGGTGTGGGGTCGGCTGTGGAGCCTCTCCCACTCAGCCAGAGCACACCAGCTGGAGGCATCCATGCTGCTGGGCATCACTGGGAAGGCCCTGGGTGGCCCAGGGGCAGCGGGCTGTGGGAGGGAAGGGGTTGGCTGGGATGGATGGGACATCCTGGGCTGGGACAAAGCAAGGCTGGAGCAGAGGTGGTGCAGGTGCTGCAGGGGGAAGCAGAGGAGGGTGAGTGTGGAGGTGAAGGTGAGATGCTGCCCAGCCTCCACCACCTGCAAGGGCTGGGAAAGCACCTTGCCAAGGGTTTTCCCCCATCTTCCCCCTCCTTTGCTGAGCCACAGCTTCAGCTCTTGAGCTACCTCAGACCCCAAACACCCATGGCAGTGAAGGGATGGAGGCAGGCTCCATGCAGCACAGGGAGGTGACTGCATTCCTCTCCCTTTCCATGGGAGAGGGAGTCAATATCCCAGAGGCAGGGCTGCCGGCTCCCTGCTTTCCTCCGGGCACACCCCACAGGGCCCGTGTGTCCCTGACTCAGCAGGACTCACCACAGCAGTGCTGGGGCCAGCAGCCATCATCACTTGAAAGGGAGGCTTGGCCCTGCTGCCTTCTCACAGATCCAGAGGTGCAGGTCACTGGGACCAGTGCACTGGGCGGGTTTGATGCTCCCATGGCTTATTATGGCACAGGTTCCATTCGATTTTGACTTCCACGGCCTGAATGGGGAAACAAACAACACATCAGGCACTGACATGTTCTTTCTACAAACCCTGCTGAGGCAGCTGCCGCTGCTGACAACTGCCTTTTGTACGCTGGCAGAGGAGGGGTTGGATGCTGCAGTCAAAGGGGGATCTCCCAGTCCTCCCCTACTGATTTCACAGGCTGAAGGCTCAGCTGTTGAATCCCTGCATTTCCCGGGCAGGTTGGGAAACACTGTAAAAGGTTTGCAGTGCCTGTGACGCCCCTTTGGCCTCCCCCCTCTCAGCTTCTCCTCTGGGGGCTGTTCATGCCTGCAGTGGGGAGAGCCAGGTCCTCCCTGAAGACACAAGGACAGCCAGAGGAGCTGCTCTGGGCACAGCTCCCGTGGCGGGGCTGAGGATGGAGGGCCAGCTCCCCAGAACCTGGCCAGACAGGTTTGCTCCTCCTCAGTGCTCTCAGACACTGCAAGAGGAAGCAGCAGCGAGCTGAGGAGGTGGTGCACGTGGCAGGGAGGAGCCCAGGATTCTCCACAGAAGGCTGTGATCTCCCTTTGATCTCCCTTTGGAGAGGAATCAAGAAGGTATGTGGGAGATAGACATGGCACTCTTACACCTTGCCTAGGCCTCAGATAAAATTTGGGGTTTCTTCTGTCCACTCTTGCTGCCTCCTGCTTCTCTTGCCCTGCATTTTACCCACCCCCCTGGGTCCTGGCTTTCCATTTGCGCGTCCTCTGAGCGCCTCATCACACCACTGCATCCACCTTCCCTCAGTCCCTGCTGCTCTGATGCTCTTTGTTTCCCAGGGCCTCTGCCTGGAACTGGGTACTGATGGGATTTAAAACACTTCCTAGAGCCATGCCAGAGGAGGGGAATTTTGGGAAGAGACAGTGCTGCCACGTACCTTTCATAAAGGGACCCATCCACCCAGAACCAGGCCTCCGAGTCTCCCTCGCTGTCTTCCTCCAGCCAGCCATAGTCGTACCAGGGAAAACTGCCCTTCTGCAATCCAATCCAGTATGAGACATCTGCATTCTTCAGGAAGGTCTGGAGAAAAAGAAAAAGTGCTTTTCCATGTTTTATTCCATGGCACCCATGCACTGCAGTACTATATACTTCACAGCAGGGTGGTCGTCTCCCCAAGGAGTCCCTGGGGCTGGAAGTTCTCGAGCCCTGGTGACCTGCTCCAGTTTGGGAAACATCCAGGGGTGCCAGAGCCTTTCTATCCCATGTCAACCACCAGCCATGTGCTCCAGAGAACAGTCTTGCACCCTCCAGTGTTTTGGCAGGACAGGGGGCCCCCAGAACCATGCTAGCCCACCTGTGGGCCTCATGGCTGGACACACCATCTCCTGCCCTCAGCTCCCCCAGCACCCTACCGGCACAGTCCAACGACTCCAGGATTTGGTGACGAGGAGCTGAGAATATGTCTTCTCACACTCATCTCTGCTGTCTTCCCACGTCTTCTTCTCCGAGGAGATGAAGAGGCACTTGCCCCTGTACAGCAGCCAGCCCGAAGGGCAGCAATCTGTGGGTAGGGGCACAGCTGAGGGGCTTGCTCAGCCACAGATGCCCTGGAGGGGTAACAAGGAACGGCCCCCCACCTTCCCAGCAGACATCACAGGCCCAGTGTCTGCTCCAGCACTGCTTCAACTCTTGGACCACTCTGTCCCCGCCATGCGGCCAAAAAAGCCAACACTTGCCCCGTGGCACCTGCTGAGCAGTGCCGGTGCTGGAGCACCCCCTCCCTGCTCCATCACCACCCTACCTATGGCTGTGCAGGAGCGCAGGAGGGCCACGGTGCTCTCGCTGCTGTTGAGCCTCCCCTGCAGCTCCTGCATCTCCCTCTCTGTCCTGCCCAGCACCCCCGTGACGCGGCGCAGCTCCAGGCTCAGCCTGTCCAGCTCCAGCTGGCTGATGTTGCCCTCATGCCACGCTCGCTGCAGCTCCCCCCTGGCCC
>NW_005054726.1:98835-100466 GCF_000277835.1 Geospiza fortis | reverse complement strand
GGCTCTCACCTGCCTCCAGTGCCTGGCTGGCTGTGCTCCGGCCCCCCATCACCTTGGCAAACCTCAGGTCAGCATAAAGCTGGGCCATGTGGGGGGCGCTGGGCGAGCCCTGAGCCTCGCCAGCTCCCGCTCCGCCCTGGGGATGCCTCTCTGAGATGTCCCCTTTGCTCCCGGTGACTGCGCCGTCTCTCAGAGGTGCAAAGGAGCTGTGCAGCCAGCATCTGCAGAAGCAGAAGTTTGCTCTGCACTGGAGCAGATGGGACTAGTGAGGCACGGCTGCGGGGACCAGCACCCTCTCATTGGTCCCAGAAACACCAGCCTGTCCCCTCCTACGCCCTAAAAGTGCTCATGGTCCCCCCTAGGCACAGGGCAGGGCGAGGGCAGCACAGCCAGGTGTCACAGCAGGGGCACAGCAAAGGATGGACCCAAATCTGTGGACCACGGGGCAGAGCAGGGCAATCCTGAAAACAGGAGCAAATTGCCATGTGGACAGCTCCGTGGAGGGCTGGAGGTCTTCACAGACAGAGATTTCCCCCTCCAGCCTCTGAGAATGGGAATTTCCCCATGATGTATTTTGTTCCACTACCTCTGATCCCCTCCCTGGTCCCTTCCAAAGAAGACCCCAGCTTTGGCATTGCTCCAAAACAGCCCCGGAGAGTTACAAACATCAGTCCCCTTTGCCTTCCCTTCCCAAGACCACAATCCCAGCATTCACAACACCTTCTTGGTCCCTCCAAACACCTTCTTGGTCCCTCCAGGCCCTCAGTGTCTCAGAGGTCTCTACTGAACTGTGTCCAGAGAAGAGCAGGTTTCAGAAGGGATGTCCCTAAACCCTCCCACTGCTTCTCATCGCCTCCACTGCCTCCCACTCCATTCCACTAGCTTGCCATTGCCTCCCACTGTCTTTCAGATGGCCAGATGGGCACATCTGAACACAGCCAGTCCCTGGGACAGCACTGGAGGTGCACAGTTGTGCAGGTGGAGCACAGTGTTACATAGCCAGTGTCCATCATCTCTGCAAGAGCAAGGGAAGTTCTTCCTCAGTAAAGGCAAAAAATCAAAGCTAACTTCAAAGGGGACAGGAAGAAGGTTTAGAAAACGAAAAGTTGGGCAGCCTCTACTCAACCTCCTGGAAGAAAATGGAGCATGTCCACCTGGGCGTGCAGGGGCCCAGACCCAGGGAGGACATGCACGGAAAGTCCAGTGGAATTTACTGGGTCACTGCTCAGTGTGCCTTCTACTGCTTGGAAGCACCAGCCTGGGGATGAGGGGAGAGCAATAGGGCCATTTATCATGACTCTTCAGTGTCTGGGATGTGGTTTTCCATAGTGTATTTGGTGGCAGAGTGGAGAGATGTGGCCATGATGAGAGGAGAAGTGAAAGCTCATGCTGCAGTGTAGAAGTCTCTTTCAGGCATTAGGGCAGTGATGCTCAGATCCTGGAGCAGAGCACCAAGAAGAGAGAACCTCCATCCTGGATGGAGTCAGCAGCAGAGCTCCCTGTTCCTAGCTGGAAGCCAGACCTGCTCTGCCCTGCCCCAGGAAATCAGATGAATTCTCTGTAGGCTGAGCCCTACAGCTGTGCCCCAAGTTGCACCACCCCAGTGCCATCCCAGGGGACCCTGAGCCATT
>NW_005054726.1:86514-98154 GCF_000277835.1 Geospiza fortis | reverse complement strand
CCTCTACCACTGCCTCTACCACTGCCTCTACCACTGCCTACCACTATCTCCCTTTGTCTCCCCTAGTCTTTTCCACTGCCTTCCACTGCCTTTCCATTGCCTTCCCACTGCTTCCCACCCTTTCCTGTGGTCTTGCCCTGGTTTCCCACTCCCTGTCACTGCCTCCCACGGTCCTCTCACTGCCCAGCCTCTGCCATCTCACCGCCTTCCGCTATTTCCCAATCCCTCCCACTGCCTCCCACCCTCTATCGCTGCCTCCCATTTCCTCCCACAGTCTTCCCTCTGCCTCCCATTGCCAACCATTTCCTCCCATTTCCTCCCATTGCCTCCTACTCCTTCCCATTGCCTCCTAATCCCTCTGACTTCCTTCCCATCACTGCCTCCCATTGCCTCCCACTGACTTGCCACTGTCTTACATTACCTCTCACTTCCTTCCACTTCCTCCCACTGCCTCATGTTGCCTCCCCATTTTATTCCCACCGCCTCCTGCTGCCTTCCCATTGCTTCCCAATGCCTCCCTTTTCCTTCCCATTTTCTTCCCATTGTCTCCCGTTGCCTCCCACTGCCCTCCAAACCCTCCTACTTCTTCCCATTGTCCCCCACTGCCTTCCACAGCCTTCTCATTGACTCTCCTTGTCTTCCCACTGTCTCTTGCTGCCTTCCAATGTCTCCCCTCCACCTGCCACCACTGGGGCTTCCATTCCCTTCCCACTGGCACCCCCAGGACAATCTCCACCCACAGCCAGATACTCTTATCCCACTCTCTCTTGCCAGAGGCAGGCCCCAGGCAGGGCCCCATGCTCATGTCCCAGCTCACCCCCCTGTCCCCAGACTGGCAGGTCACCCGCAGCCTGCAGGACTCCTCCCGTGAGCACGAGGCCGAGCAGGGCCGCCTGTCACAGGAGCTGAGGGCGCAGGAGCAGAGCCTGGAGCAGACACAGCTGGAGCTGGCGTGGGCCAGAGAGGAGCTGCAGCGAGCGTGGCATGAGGGCAACATCAGCCAGCTGGAGCTGGACAGGCTGAGCCTGGAGCTGCGCCGCGTCACGGGGGTGCTGGGCAGGACAGAGAGGGAGATGCAGGAGCTGCAGGGGAGGCTCAACAGCAGCGAGAGCACCGTGGCCCTCCTGCGCTCCTGCACAGCCATAGGTAGGGTGGTGATGGAGCAGGGGGGGCCGTTGCTGCTGCTGCTGCTGTGAGGATGTGGGGGCTGAACTCAGCCAAGCTGAGCTCCCCAGGCATCCATAGAAGGATGAGCACCTGAGCTGTGCCCCTGCCCCCAGATTGCTGCCCCTGGGGCTGGGTACTCTTCAAGAGCAAGTGCCTCTACATCTCGGTGACAAACAAGACCTGGGAGCAGAGCAAGGAAGACTGTGCAGGGAGATTTGCTCAGCTGCTGGTCCAAGATGAGTGGTCGCCACTGACAGTGCCGGTACAGAGCAGGGGGGCTGTGGTACGCCAGGAGGGTGGTGCTGGGCAGAGCCCCAGCTGCAGCAGTATCTGTGGAGGTGCCAGGGTGGCACCATGAGCCCCAGGGTGGCACCATGAGCGCCAGGGTGGCACCGTGACCCCCAAGGTGGCACCGTGACCCCCAAGGTGGCACCATGAGCCTCAGGTTCCCATCCTGGCAGTCTGATGGGAGAAGCACAGCCATCCCTGGGGCTCCTGGGCGCCTGGCAAGTTCTAGTCATGAAGCAGGTGGCTGACAGCTTCTCTCTCCCGTAGTATTTTGTGCATGCGTCTAAGGCATACTACTGGATTGGAGGAAAATCTCCTTATATGGCAAGGAGACTTACGTGGATGGAGAGCAAACAATCCTCGTAAGTGCAAGAGCCCTTGGCACAAGCCCCTGCCCTTCAGCCATGCTAGAAAGGTGCTGTTTTGCCCCTGTGACTCCCCTCAGTAGAAAGGTTGATGGCCTCCCCTGAGCAGTGCCCCAAGGGAGGGGGGTGAGGGTAGAGCCGAGCTCTGGGGTGCAGTGCCAAATATCCAGTGGTAGAGAAGAAGAGCAGGAGGAGGAATGTGACACTCCTCAGGCTGATCTCTGTGCCAGGCGCCTTGCCTGCCCCAGCAGCACTGGGATCTATGGGAAGTGGTGTCCATGGCGAGGAGGCTGTCACTGCTGCCCTCTTTCCTAGGAAACGCCATATTCCAGACTGCTGGTCACTAGTCCGCGGGGAAATGTGGAATCAGCCATGTGACAAACCCTACCCGTGGATCTGCGAGAAATCCCCAAATCTGAGCAGGGCACCTGAGACTCGTCCTCTTTTTCTGGCCAAGGACTGACTGCTGCCAGCCCGGCTCCATCCCTGGACTCAGGACCAGGAGCTGGGTGTGCCCCCTGAGATCCTGCCCCTGGCGCACGCTTTGCCTCAATTGCACTGCAAAACTGCTGGGGAAAAGTGTCTCTGTTTTAAAGCAAGGAATATGGAAAACAGACCTTATTCCCCTCTCCCGCACTCATGCAAACACGTGTTATACTGCTTTGCACTGTGCCACTGCATGTCCCTGTGTGTCCTGGCCAATGCAGCTCTAGTGCAGAGCCCAGCTCTCACCTTCTTTGTTGCCCCAAGGCTGCCAGGGATGCAGGATCTGCCATTTGCATATTTTTGGAGCTGGGAATGACACACTGATGTCCTCAATCTGTCCATTTTGGGGAGACCTGTGGATTTACAGCCCGTCCCTTCTCTCAGCATTGACAGCTCTCGTCCTGGCCTTTCTTCTGCCTTCATCACCTGCCCAGAGCTGGGTCCTGCCTGGAAAGGGTGCTGACAGTGGGGCCATCAGCATGAGAAAATGCTGGGAAGCCCGGAGACCGTTTAGGAAGTGGGGGAGTGCTGGGGAGCTTTGAGAACATGGTGGATGAATGAGGAAACTCTGAACCCACGGGAGGAAAACGAGGGCAATGAAGAGCCCTAAGACCGTGAGAGGTGAATGTGGGAATCCTGAGACCATGGAAAGAAAGGGAGCAGCGTGGAACTGCAAATGAGGATGGCTCTGAAAAAATGGAGGTGCACTGATAAGACCCTGGGAGAGAGGAAGGAGCACTAGGGAGACTTGGGAACATGGGGGAAAAGGGAGACCCCTCCCTCCAAGGGGGAAGGATCCCTAAGAATGTGGGACCTTATCTGCCAAAGGAGGGTGATGAGAGACCCCGGTCCAGGACCCAGGGTGACCCTCTCTGCCTCAGTCAGTGTTTCTGCAGAGAAGGGAATGTGTTGGCAACCATTTTGCTAAGCTGGACCTGCAGAAGCCAGCACAGCTTCCCCACAAGTCCTGCCCAACCAACCCAGTGCCCTTCTACAGTGGAGTGATTGCACCAGTGAACAAGGGAAGGGCTGCATGTGTGTCATCCATCAGACTTCTGTAAAGCCTCCAACATAGTCCTCCTCTAAATTTGAGATAAATGGATTCAATGGGTGAACTGTTCACTGGAAAAGTCTGGACAGCTCCATCCAGAAGATAATGCTCAATGGCTCCATGTCCTCATTGGACGCTGGTGATGGTGTTGGCCCTCAGGGATTCACCTTGGGATTTATGTTACTCGGTACTTTTGTCAACAATGTGAACAGTGGGATCAACTGCACCCTCACCAAGTTTGCAGATGACACCAAGCTGAAGTGGTTTGACCCATATGAAGGGCAGGATGCCATCCAGAGGGACCCGAAAAAGCTCGAGGAGTGGCCCATGGGAACATCATGAGGTTTAACAAGGCCAGGTGCTGGTGCTGCACCTGGGCTGGGACAACCCCTGGTACCAGCACAGGCTGGGCATGACCAGCCCCAGAGCAGCCCTGCCCAGAAGGGCTTGGGGGTGCTGTGGGTGAGAGGCTGCACATGGCCCAGCCATGGCACTCACAGCCCAGAGAGCCAAACGTGTCCTGGGCTGCATCCAGAGCCTGTGGGCAGCAGGGCAGGGAGGGGATTCTGCCCCTCTGCTCTGCTCTGCTGAGACCCACCTGGAGCACTGCATCCAGCCCTGGGCTCCCAGCACAGGAGGGACAGGGACCTGCTGGAGTCAGCCCAGAGGAGGCACCAAGGTGATCAGAGGGATGGAGCACCTCCATTGTGAGAAGAATTGGGATTGTTCAGCCTGGAGAAGAGAAGGCTTCAGGGAAAACTTACTGTGGCCTTCCACTACCAAAAATGGCTACAGGAAATCTGGAGAGAAACTTTACACAAGGGCTTGTAGCAAGAGCACAAGGGGAAACGGCTTCAGACTGAGAGGGCAGCTCCTAGGAGAGCTTCCATAGAAGGAGGCTGGAGCCAGCCCATGGCATGGCAAGGCTGGGACAGGATTGCAGGTCCCCTACAGTCTCAGCTATCATGCAAAGCAAAGACTTGCTGTGTCTGGCTTGTCCTGGAGAGTCCAGATGTCCCCACTGCTCCCAAAGCCCTGAGCTCCAGCCCCCACTGCCCACAGTGTCTCAGTTGCCACTGCAAGGACACACTGCAGACCCCATCCAGCCTCTGGCCCATGCTTTCCCTAGGCTGGGTCAGCATGGCTGCTTACTTGCCCATCTTGATGTGTGGCTTCTCCTTTCTTCCCAGCTGCAGGATTTGCACTTTTACCCACTCCAGTATCAGCAGGCTCCCAACAAACCATTTCTCCAGGCCTCTCTGTACCCACTCCTGCCCTCCTGTGTACACATTACCGGTGTGGTATTGCCCCCCAGCTGCCTGAGGCCACCCCCCACCCGCCATCCAGGGCACTGATGAAGGCTCTGAGGAGCACAAACCCCAGGATCAACCCTTCAGCCGCTGCATTCAGGGGAACGAGGGTGTTACTGACACCCACTGCAGCCCTCACACCATTCAGGTTTTCCACCCACGCTCTTCTCCTCTACTCCTGACCTCATGTATCCCCACTTTGCCCGTGAGGAGACCATGGGAAACCAAGTCCCAGACATGAAAGGTTCATGATAAACGTCCCCCATTGCTCTCCCCCTAGGCACAGCCCACTGTTGCCACAGCAGCAGGCAGGTCAGACAGGCATTGCCTGCCCTTGGTAAATCCTGCCTGGCTTTCCCCATCCACACTGGATGGTTACATGCCCAGGAGCTGTGCTGCATCTCCTTCCTGGCATCAAGGCAGGACAACAAAGCTCAGCTCGGGACAGGTGATGCAGGAATAAGAAAGGGCAAGACAGGAGCCAGCAGCAAATAGTGGCAGAGGCAAGGGGCAGCCAGGAAAACTAACCGAGTCCTCAAAGGGACAGCAATGGCAGCATCTTACCTACCCTCACCAAACCTCCCCCAGTGGAAGGCAGCAGAGTGGGCTGGAAGGGTGGTAGAGATGTCCCGTGTTGAGGAACACCTCTGCTCCAGGCAGCTGGGCCTGCAAGGCGCAGGTGGAGATGCAGATGGAAAAGCAGATTGAGCTCGGGGTGGGAACCCGAGGCAAGAGGCTGTGGCTGCCAACCTTTGGGATGGCAAAGGTCAGGAAGAGGAGCGGTGCCAGACAGATACACAGACACTGAGACACTGCAGGAGGCAGGAACTGCTGACCTTTTGCATAGTGAAGGAGAGGGATGATGAAAGCAAGGTGGATGGACACAGAGAGGGGGCAGGAGAGGAGAGGAAGAGGAGCAAGGCTTGAGCACAAGCAGACATTGCGGGGATAAAAGCCCAGGTGTTCCTTTGTTGGGTATCCCTCCTCAGAGGAACCATTTTGGGCTGTTTCTGTGTTACTGTGCTGTGAATAAATGGCTTTGTGGAACGAGACACCTGAGACTCTTCCATGGGAAGCCTGTGACCAGATGAGTGCCCATGGACCCCCCACCATGGTCCCACTGCCATCACCCAGTGCTCACCCTGCGCTGAGGCATCCCTGTGGCAGTGAACGCAGCTGGGTTCCACCCAGGCTGGCCACGGTCAGCACCAGCCCAGCAGCAGGATCTTGCAGTGAATATCACGCTCACTGGGGTGTGCAGGGCACAGGGGGGCAGTGAGCAGGGCCTCAGCACACTGCAGGTCAGCATGGGCCCCACTCTGGGCCATGCAGGCAGCTCAGCAGCAGCAGCCCAGGAAGGAACCCACTTCTGTCCTTCTCCATTGTGGTCAGGGGGCAGACTGTGGCTAAGACCATACTGCGTGGAGACACATCTTCATATGCACAAAAGCAGAAGTAGTTGCTTTATTTGCAAAAAGTCTTTGTTTTTTCCTGCACATAGTCTCATTTTAGGGGGTGGGGGGTGAATGACCTCCCTCCTGCTCTGTGTTGTGAAGAGCCCAAGCCCCTGGGTACAGGGCACAGCAGGGCAACCCTTCCCCATGCACCACCTTGCACGTCCCAGTGCTGCTCAGGCTGACAGGCTGCCCTGGCTGTGGGGTTTGGTCTTTTGCATGTGCTGGGAGGGAGTCCCAGCGAGGTCTGTGCCAGAGCTGCAGGCTGCTGGAGAAACCAATGGTCTATACCAAAAACAAAACAGCCTCTGGGACCAAACAACTCCAAATCAAGCCCTAGCAGGCCTTTTAGGCTCTGACACATCACCCAAAGTGAGGATGTTTGCTGGAACCTCTTCAGACTGGGCAGGCACCAGCAAACAAGCTGCTGCCCAGCCCAAGTCCTCTTTGGGATGCAGAGGCAAAGGGTCACTCTCAGCAGCATGACCCAAGAAGCAAAAGCCCCAGGAAACCAGCAGGATCAGAAAGCCCAGAGCTTTCACGGGACCTATGCCAGCCTGCACAGGAGCTGTTGCTGAACACTGCCATGGGGCCATGGGGATGATTGCTGCTGGCTCAATGCTGGCTCCTGGCCCCAGGGTGCAATTTCCCAGCTGTGAGTGATGCCACCGAGTCTGAGAGCTGGAGGATGCACCTCCATCCTCCCACCCCCACACCCCAAAGCCAGCTGCGATATTGGCAGAATTTATTGGCAAAGTGCAGAGTTCAGGAGGGTAAAGAGGTCTGTGCCAGGAGGCAGCAGAGCCTGGGAATGCCCATGCCCTGGGCTCAGGCAGGCCACAGGGTGGTGGCACAGGCTGGCGGTCACCGTGCCATCAGGGCCTCACACAGCTGTAGGTGGTGTTTCCCCAGAGGAAGGCAGGAGGCGAGGACTGGAGCCACTGCACAGTGGCTGCACTCTGCTTGCAGACCCATCTGAGGGCATCTGTGCAGGCACCACCTAAAAGTCCCAAGCCTGACACCCTGCCACAGGCCTGGAAGGACCTGGTGTAGCGCTGGACCGGGAAGATCCTGCAAGGGAGAGAGTGGGCTGAGATGGAATGGAACTGGGGCTGTCCCATCAGCAGCTCCTGCAGCCAGGGACCAGACATGGCACAGGGATGCTGTTGGAGCAAAATTCACCCTCTCCATGGGGCACAGTCTCCCACCAGCCTCTTCCCAATTAGGCCACATGCCCTGATGCCCCCAGCCCCATCACTCACAAAGTACCCCCAGCTCAATCCTAGCAGGGCTGAGCACTGACCAAACTGGGACCCTGCTCTTGCAGAATCCCCTGCAAACCCAGGCAGAGTGTGGGCACCAGGGTCAGGCCCCTGCTAAAAATGCCCCTTTCCTAAAATGCCCCAATGCAGCCCTGGGAAGAAAAAGAGGCAGCCAAAATCTGGATCACATCCCTGCATGCCTGTCCCCACCACCAGGCCAAGCCCTGATGATGGGCCTGCAGCACACCCAGCTGGGAACAAGCTGGTAGCCTCACCATTCCAGCGTGGTGCCATCCAGCCACTTCCAGTCAGACCTGAAGCCATCCTGCTTCAGCCCCACATGGAAGGCATCCATGTTAGCTGTGCGCACCAGGAACGCCTAGCACAGGAGAGGAACCATGTGAGCCCCTGGGGACACCCAGCCCAGCCACAGGTTAGTGATGGGGCTGTGCTGTACGGCCACAGCATTGCCAGCTCCCTGCCTGGGTGCTGTGCCAGGCTTTGGGCACAGGAGCCGGGAAGGTGAGACAATGCTGCGCCTGCTGAGGGACCGTGAGGTGGCCACCAGGACAGCCCAGTGCTGACAGGGAGCTGGCAGGGTGCACTCACCAGGGTGCTGTTGGCTTGGATGGTGACCAGCTGTGCCCCTCTGGAGCAGCAGTCCTCTCTGCTCTGCTCCCAGCTCTTTCTGGCAGAGGAGAAGTAGTAGCACTGCCCTGCATCCCAGAGCCAGCCAACCGGGCAAAACTGGCACTGCCCTGCACACCAGAAACACCCAGGTGGGGTGGGACAGCAGGCCAGGGCTGCCACCAGCCCCAGGGACCAGGAGAGTGACAGTGGGCAGTCAGGGTACCGACCAATCCATCATGTTCACATGTCTGCCCCACGTCTTCCCCCACTCTGCATTTGCCCTCGTTTGTGAACCCAGCTCCAACTTTCCAGCCCCAGAGCCCTGGGAAGAGGGGCTAGTTACAGGAACATGCTGGCATTGAGCAGAGCGGGGAGCTGCAGGTTTGGGGAGGTGATACAAGCACAGTTTACAAAGGGGGCTGGGGGCTCAGATAAGATTTCAGCTGCACCAGAGGCTGATGTCATCTGGCACAGGGATGCTGGTGGCATCCATGAGCCTGGTGCTGGTGGTGTGCCCAGGTAACACTGAGCTGTCTGGGGTCATCTCTTCTAAAGGGGTCTCAGCAGTTCAGCCTGTTCAGCAGTGCTGGGGCAGGCTCCACACCCCAAGCTGGGGGACAGGCAGTAAAGGTGCAGGAATATGTAGAGAGAGAGCTCAGGGAAACATCCTCGAGTAGGGACTGAGATATGGTAAAATCCCCCCTAGAGCAAAAAGGGTAAAAGGTGCTTTTCTGTGTCAAGGCCAAAGAGAAAAGCTGCTTCGATAGAAAAACAAGAAGATAAAGAGGAGACAGTGAAATGAAAACAGAGACACTGCGGGAACAGGACAGGGACACAAGAAATTCCTTCTGATAATGAAAATTAGAGCAAAAGTCACTGTGAAATTCATAGAAACGAATATGTATGAGCCTATTGTGAAATTGTATGTATATGCATTTGAAAGGGGGATAAAAGGGAGGACTGGGGCTCGCAAAGGTGTGCATGCCCTTTTAAAGAGAGCAGTCTCTCTGTCTCTCTGGCCTGCATCCAGCACTGAATAAACATACCGGCCCTATAACTTAAAAAAGTTGTAGAGTTTTTTTCTCTCCGTGCAACAGGACAGATCCTGCTGCTTGAAAGCAGCAGTAAGGCCCTCTCCAAACCTTATGCAGGAGCCCACCAGGCTCTCTTACCTCCCTGTGTCTGTTTCCCATAGCTGGGGCTCTCCTCTATTCTCCAGAGACCGTCTGTGCATCTTGTTTGTTGTTGCACTAAATCTGCAGCAGAAGAGCACAGCTGTGTCCTAGCAACTCTGGGCTCCTGCTCCCCGCAGCACCCAGTGT
This sequence comes from Geospiza fortis, assembly GCF_000277835.1. Lineage (NCBI taxonomy): Eukaryota > Metazoa > Chordata > Aves > Passeriformes > Thraupidae > Geospiza > Geospiza fortis. The sequence goes on along the minus strand of NW_005054726.1, from coordinate 88,819 downwards.
CCTGCCCCACAGGACAGCCTCGTGGCTGCGGGTGAGGTGCCCCCTGATTGAGCTACACCAAGCTAAGGTCCTTGCAGACTTTGCTGTGCCTGGGAGCCCTGCATGCAGCAGGCTTTCGGGGAAAGTGCTGCTGCCTTTCAGTATCAGTATCAGTGCCCTCCCTCCCGCCTTTCATTGCCACCTGATGGAGTGGCTTTCCCCAAGCCCACGCTGTCCCCCCAGCTTCCTTTTCCAGCCGCGTGGGTGGTGTCTTGCCTCACCAGTTCTCCTGCTTGCCCCAGAGCCCACGGTGCCCTCAGCCCCAAGCAGAAGCACCCAGCTCCATGGGGAAGCTACAGCTCACCCTGTTGGGACACAAGTGCTGTGGTGCCAGCCCTGACACCAGGGCCCCCTCTGCGGAGATCTGGGCACTGCGTGGCTGGTACTTACAGTGGAAACTCAGGCTGACAAGGATGATCTGTGCCAGTAGGAGCGTCAGGGAGAGGAGACCCAGGCTGAGGGCTGCCCAGCACCAGGGCAGGCGCACTCGCTGCTGAGGAGCTGAGAAAAGGAGTTAAAACAGACCAGGGTGGAGGGGAGGAGGGATAGTTTGGAGGGAGCGGTAGGGAGCCTTGAGCCGGGAAATGTCTGTGAATCCCAGGTGGAATGTCAGGAGACACTGGGGGAGCCTGAGAAAAGTGAGGGAGAAAAGCCTGTTTGCAGCAGCTTGATTGTCCTAGAAATTATCTCCCTGCACGCAACGCCTGGTGGGGAGAGCAGAGGGCAAGTGTCTGTGCTGTGGCATGGGGGTGCAGTGGGCATTCCCTGCCTTTGAGCCCCTCCTGCCCCTCACCCCAAGAGTAGGCATGTGCAACAGAGCTGGAGAGGAGCTGTCTGAGAGAGGACACCCAAAAAGAGGGAGTGGGGGGAGCAGGACTGGGAGGACATTTCTGGGGAAGGCAAGGGGTGGCAGGAGGGCAGGGAACCCACTGAGAGAGTGGGGGGCCATTACCTGGTGTGGGGGGAAAGCGCAGGTCGGCATACATGACACCCTCGTCCATCCCTTCTGTGCTCTCCTGCTCTGCAGCCCACAGGGGCAGTGACAGCCCTTTCCCAGCCCAGCTTCTGAGACGGCTGTGATGCAAAATGGAAAGTGTCACTTCCTGGTGGGGTCCCCAGAGGCACCACCTGGCACAAAACCCGGGGGGCTCGTGGGGCTGCCATGCACTGGGGGCGAGGGGCGGCCCTGTTGGGGCCAGCATCCCGGAATCCCGGCAGGAGGGAACCGCACACCTGGGGGCCAGCCAGCGGTGGGAATGGCTGCTGGCTCAAGCATGCGGCCAGGGCTGGGCTAGGCAGCCACATCAGGCAGTTGTAAAGGACCTTAAAGGACATGTCCTTCCAAGCCCCCTGCCGAGGACAGGGACACCCTCACAAGTGGTTCAGACCCCCATCCAACCTGACTTTGAACACTTCCAGGGATCGGGCATCGACACCTTCCCTGGACAACCTGTGCCACTGCCTCACCATCTTCATAACAATTTCTTCCTAAAACAGGAAAAGTCATATGGGAAGCAGCTGAGGTCACTTTGTTTGTTCAAGCCTGGAGAAAAGGAGACTGAGGGGAGACCTCATCACAGTCTACAAGAGGAAGCAGAGGGGCAGACACTGATCTCTTCTCTCTGGTGACCAGTGACAGGTGTCAGGAAGGGTTTAGGTTGAATATTAGGGAAAGGTTTCTGACCCAGAGGGTGGCTGGGCACTAGAACAGGCTCCCCAGGGAAGTGATCACCGCAACAAGCCTGACAGAGTTCAGGAAGTATTTGGACACTGTTCTCAGGCACACGGGGGGATGGCTGGGGATTGTCCTGGGCAAGGAGTTGGACTTTGATGATCCCAGTGGGTCCCTTCCAACTCAGGAAATTCTGTGATTCTGTGATGAATATCTAAGCTAAACCTGCCCTCTGACAGTCTGAAGCCGTTTCTCCTTCTCCTATCACGACACCCTTGCAAAAAGTCACCCTCCATCTCTCTTTAGTCCTTCTGGTACTGGAAAGCTGCTTAAGGTCTCCCCAGAACCTTCTCTTCTCCAGGTTGAACAAGCGTGGCTGTTTCAGTCTGATCTGCCCTAGGCACTGCAAGGGAAGACTGGGTATCCTTGGGACACAGGACACATCCCCATGCCCCTCTCTCCAAGTTGCAAGGCCACGGGATGTTTGCTTACAAGCCCCTTTTTTTGCATGTGGCTGCAGCTGCATCTCAGCCCTGGAAAATGGAGGGTTGGGGTGCTCCTTCCCCCGCCTCAGCCTCCAGGGCCGCCGTGCTG
>NW_005054726.1:83984-85866 GCF_000277835.1 Geospiza fortis | reverse complement strand
GGACGGGCGTGTGGGCTCAGCAGGGTGGCTGGACGTGGGGTGCTGGTGGAGCGCTGCTGCTATGTGAACACCCAGAGTCTGTTGATGGTCTTTCTTTTTCCCCTAGACGTGGCGCAGCTGCCCTCCAGAAGGCGCCGGCCGACCCTTGCCACACGTTCTCCATCCTCACCAGAGCCACCAGGTACCCGTGGGCTCAGGCAGCTGCAGTGGGGCTTGTCCTGGCTGCGAGGTGGTGGTGGACACCCCTGTTTCCCCAGTTACTGAAGCTCTTTTCTGCACCCCTTGCCCGCCTGCAGAGCACGGCGTTGGCGGGGACGCCCCCAGCACGCTGCTATCACCGATGCTGCAGCGTGTCAAGGACGAGCCAGAGAGCCGTAAGTACTGAGCTGCCCTGCTCTGCTGAGCTGTATGGCTCCAGCCATGGCTCCAGCCCCAGCCCATGCCAGCATGGTGGGAATGGGAGGCTGAGAGGATCAGGGGATCCATCACATGTCCCTCAGCGGGGATGGTGAACAATGGGTGTGTTTGGACTTCTGTCTCTGCAGGCTTTGGCTCCAAACCAGCCCTAGAGCATGTGGGGATGGGGATGGCTGGGATAGGGTAGGAGGGAGCACCAGCCTGAGAGCATGGCAAGGCTGCTGGCTGCCTAGGGCAGATCATGAGGCGAGAGGTCTGGAAGGGGCAGTGGCCCTGATACAGCACAGGGATCTCATGGCTGGTGCCATTGCAGGGCATGTGACTCCTTTCCCTTCAGCAGTTCCTGGCTCCTCACTGCCCCGGTAACACTATAAAGCTTCAGATGAGCTTGGGCTGTGTGTGAGGGCCAGAGCTGCCTGCAGCTCCCCTGCCCTTCAGCCCACCCACCTGCAGGCCCCTCACTGCTCACACTCCTGGGGATCTGGCCATGAGGTGATGCAGGATACATGCCCAAGTCTGGTTTCCATGGGTGCCCTGGCCATCTTCCCACACTGGGTAACTACCTTCTGTCTCCCCAAATTCCCCGTGCAGTTTCAAGTGGATGTGGGATTCTCCTTCTCTTCCAGTCCTAGTGTGTTTTGTAGCATTGCTGCGTGCTGCTCCGCCGCTGCTGCCTTCCAGCCCAGAGGTGGCTGCATTGCAGTGGTGGGTGAATGACTCCTGCTTTTGTACCTTGCTCTGAAGTGCTTTGGGGCCCTGCAGGGCGCTCTGGAGCTGTGGCTAGGGCACATCAGGCTGAGGGGCTGGCCGAGGCAAGCCGGGCAGACCCCAGGCTGGTGGTGGTCCACCAGCAGGTCCCTTCAGAAGGCGTTATCTCTCCTCTCTGCTTTCTCCCAGCCACTGGTGAGGAACACATTGCTGGAGTGCCACCCACAGCCCCTGCCATGCCACGTAAGGCTTTCCTTGCCCTGCTCAGCCCAGTAAATCCCTCAGCCCCACAAGCAGGGTCTGATATGGTTCTCATTGCAGACACCGGTTGCTGCTTCTCTCCCGTCTCCCTCCTGGGTGAGTACCATGCCCCAGCTACCATGCTCGTGTGCCCTGGTGCAAGAGGTGGCTGCAGCTCACAGGCTGTGTCTGCTCTCCTTCCAGGCTGTCACACTGACTTGAAGCAGGAAGGAAGTGAGGAAAAGGCCAGTAAGTGTCTCCAGCTTTGAGTGAGTCCGCGTGCTCCAGGACACAGCTCCATCCTGCCCTGCCAGTGAGAAGGGCACGGGCTCCCAGAGGCAGTGCCTTCCCAGGGCTCTGTGTCGTAGTCAGGCTAAATTTGGGTGTCTCCATCACTCTTGTTGCTTGCTCCATGCCAAGCTTTCGTGACAGGTTTTCCTGGTGAGACGTCCCTGGAGATGGGAAGAGGAAACCCAGTGCTGCCGCTGGCTGCTCGAGCCACAGGCGCCCCCGGGGG
>NW_005054726.1:82264-83866 GCF_000277835.1 Geospiza fortis | reverse complement strand
TTGGCTCCAGACGGCCCACCAGCAGCTGGTGCAGATCCTGCAGACATCACGGCAGCAGCAGGCACTACTGGAGAGCCTGGCCAGAGACACCATCTCCCACCTCCACCTCCTCTCCCACAGCCTCGTGCAGGTGGGTGAGACCCTGCAGCTCCTGCTCCGGCCACAGACCCATCCTGGCCCCCTTGGCCACTGTGTCCCCAACATGCCCTTTTTTGAGGGTGGCTCCGGAGTGTTCTGCTCCCTCTGTGCTCCCCACACTTCCCCAGATCACAAAGAGGAACCTTAGCTGTCCCCTGATGCCAGGTGCATCCCCCCCTGAGTGCCACCATCACTGGCCCCAGGAGCAACAGTTTTGCTACAGAGCCATGGCACAAATCTTTATATCAGAGGTTCCAGATATTTTGAAAGTTTATACTAGAGAAACATTTAATAAAATTAAAAATAGCTTTTCTACCAGCAATGGCAACTGACCAATTCTTTCCCCCTCTCCGAGGAATGTTCCCCTTCTCACTTTCGAGATGAGCATGAGGGGAACTCAGCTATTTACAGACTCAGAGAAACTCCCAGCCCACACAGCACAGGGCAGCTGTACTTCTTTTACCCTTTACAGCAGCGCCTGGGGTGGGCATCATGCGTTCCTGGGAGATGTGCTGCTCCCTGTGGAGCAGAGCAGGACCACTGCCAGGAGTGGAGGCCAGGAAGCCCAGGCTACACCCCTCTCCAGGGGAAGAGGCTGGGGTGGGTGATGCTGTGCTGGGGAGGCAGCGTGTGCAGCAGCCACGGTTCCTTAGTGTCCAGGCCCTTGGCAGGTTTCTTCCAGGGGACAATCTGGGGCTTTCACAGCCTGGGCTTGCCACACATGCTGGTGAGGCCCTCCTGCTCCAGGAGGGATCCTCCTGCTTCAGTACAGGGATCATCATCAGGTAGCAGTAGCTGCAGACATACCATGGTGTGTGCCTAGAGAAGGGACCTCTGACTCACACCTGGACCCCCCACCTTCACCAGTTTGTGCACAGCCTCCATGGAGATGGGGCAGTGTGCTGTCTGCCTCCAGAATCTCTGCCGCATCCAGGGAGAGGAAGTGGACATCATGTGGACATCATGAAAATGGTGTAATGGTGTGCCATGCCAGATGCCACATGCTGGAGGGCTGGCAGGTGGCCTGCTGCTTCTCCCAGAAGAGGAGGGACACTGTGCAGAGGCCAGTCCATGCCAGATCAAGCCCAGCCAGGAAGGTGGGCAAGCAGTCCACATTGAAGCAGTTGTCATCCCAATCTGAGGATGTATGGATGGTGGATCTGCTCATCACTGCCTGGATGCCGTGCATGACCTTCAGGGTGAGGTTGCAGTATGTGTCCCTGTAGCTCCCCAGCTAGATGTCCCTGAACTCCTGCCCTTTCCACCCCACACCCTGGCCCACTGCCTGCTCCACCATCTTCCAGGAGCTTGCCAGGTGTCCCGATCCGACCCAGGGGGGTACAGATGGCGGGGTTGATTTTTTGGTGCAAAAATAACCAATAAGGCACAGAGGATTTACAGCAACAAATCAGATACAGTTTTATTGAAAATCACAACAGAATGGCGTTGGTGAAAGGGGGGAAC
>NW_005054726.1:75554-78009 GCF_000277835.1 Geospiza fortis | reverse complement strand
CCCATTTTGAATTTTGATTCATGTTGCAGAGAACATACTCTATCAATGACACTTTCCAGATTAAACCAATTGTTCTCCGCCCAAGTTTCTCCGCCAGGTGACGGCTTTGCATTGTATTTAGCAAGCAACGAGTAAAAGTCACCTTTTACTCTCTGATTTAGGTGTTCGCTCATTTTGTGCAAAGGGACTGGAATTATACCAGAGAGTTGCTCTGCAAGCTTAAATTACACAATGATATAGATTTTCAGTGTCCCCTTCGTCTCTCTGGATACACACACACACACCAATATTTCCTTTTTGAGGGGTTCAGTACTTACAACAGGGAAAAAGCTACTCAGCCAGCGCTATGCCACCCCTCATCCCCGTGTGTAAGTGGAGGGACGATTTTGTCTAGAAGGCACTGTTTGGTTTCTCAGGTCTGTCCCTCCCTTTCTAGACAACTCAGTTTTACATAAATAGAGCAGTACAGTTTACTCAGTCTTAGAAAAAAAAAAAACCAAAACAAAACAGCAGTTCAATTTTACTCAGTTTCACAAAAAATACAGCAGTTCAGTTTTACTCAGTTTCACAAAAATACAGCAGTTCAGTGTTACTCAGTTCCAGCAGTCCAGTGTACTCAGTGTCAGTAATCCAGTATACTTAGTTCATTCAGTTACCCCTGTTTTGCACCAAAAAATCTTTTGTGACAATTCCGTAGCCACAGCACTCAACTGAGCATGAGATTTGCCCTTTTTAGGTGTGTGTAGTTTGCGAGAGACACTCTCCTGTTACAGACGGTGGTCTTTTTGGCAATCGTGAGGCAGAAAAATGCAGGATTTCAGACAGACTCTCACACCAGGGCACCCCACGTCTTCCAGGTGCACACAGCAGCTGGCTGGAGCACCCACATGTGGCCAAGCTGTGGAAAGGGACCAGGAGCACAACAGCAAAGTGGCAGGGGGACAGCAGGTGTCACAGCAGCAGTGAGCAACAACATCACAGCCCAGACATCATCTAGCAGGGGAGAAACATGGGCAGGTAGTGCTGGAAAGGCCCGTGACCCCCCGGCACTGTCCCTCATCCCATACCAGCTGTGCACCCTGGGTGGGAGAGAAAGGCATGCCACAGAGGCACAGAGGCCTCGTGATGCAGTGGGCAGGGAGCTGGGGTCTGTGGGGGCTGCTGGCACCAGGGCCAGCCCTGGTGGGCATGGTGCTCCCACCACTGCATACAAAACATCCTCTGTGCTGCCAAGCAGGAGCAGAAGCCGCCTGGCTGCTGGCCAGCAGCTCTGGCCCCAAGCCTCACAGTGATGGGGCCGCTGCCTGCAAACATCTCTGCCCCGGATTTCTCTTCCTGGGACCTATCAGGGCAGGCAAAGAGAAGAGAAAGGCAGGATCTCCCTTCCTGAGCCCTGCTGCTGGCACTGGGGAAGCTGCAATGGCTGGGCTGTGGTTGTCCGTGCTCCACACTGACCTTGCCGTGCCCCCCATCATTCCACTGATTGTCCTGTCGTGCTCCCAGTCATCCTGCTGTGATCCCCATGATCCCACCACACTCCCCAACACCCTGGCCTGCTCCCTGCCATTCTGCCATGCTCCTCACTTGAGTCTACACCCACTCCTGTGTGCCCTGTGTGTGGGGCACCAGAGCACCAATCCTTCAGCTCTGGGGTGCTGGGGCAGTGGGGTGGGCTGTCCCCTCTGTGTTCAGGAGGTGAAGGGAGTGAGGGGTGCTCTGAGATGGGGCTGCAGGAGGGGGCTGGCTGCTGAGGAGGGCGGCGCTGCAGCAAGGACTGGGGATGGGGGGTGTGGGGTGTCCTGGGTGCTGCAGGTCGGGGTGCAGGGGATAGCAACGGAGGTGCAAGTGGGACACAGCGATGTGGGACACTGGGAGCCGGGATTTCCATGGAGTGGTGTGCAATGGGGTGCAGGGATAGGCACAGGGGGCACAATGAGGGGTGCAGTGAGGTTGCAGTGAGGGGTGCATTGAAGGGGGCATTGGGGAGCAAGTGTGGAGTGCAGGGGTTGGCAGTGAACGGTGCAGGGGTGCAGTGGGGGGTGCTGGGGGCTGCAGTGAGCTGCAGTGAGCGGCACTGGAGCTGCCAGGGTTGCAGTGAGGAGTGCCAGGGCTGCAGTGAGCAGCACTGGAGCGGCCAGGGATGCAGTGAGAGGCGCAGGGAGGTACAATGAGGGGTGCAGTGAGGGGTACATTGAAGGGAGCAGTGGGGGGAAAGTGTGGGGTGCAGAGGATGGCAGTGAGCGGTGCAGGAGCGCAGTGAGAGGCTCAGAGGGCTGCAGTGAGGCGCAGTGAGTGGCACTGGAGGTGCCGGGGGTGCAGTGAGCGGTGCAGGGGGCTGCAGTGACGGGTGCCGGGGGGTTGCCGTGAGGTGCAGTGAATGGCACTGGAGGGCGCAGGGGGTGCAGTGAGGGGTGCCGGGGGGTTGCAGTGAGGTGCAGTGAGCGGCCACTGGAGG
>NW_005054726.1:64095-75111 GCF_000277835.1 Geospiza fortis | reverse complement strand
CGGCACACACCCCGCGCCCCCGGCTTCCCGTAGCCCTGCTCCCCTCCAGCTGCAGCGCCGGGCGGTGCCGGGGGGCGGTGGGGCAGGGCTGCACCCCAGTCTCTCCCCAGCGAGCCCCGAGTGCTGAGGTGCCGTGCAGGCTCCAGCAGGCGTGTGGGGCTGGGACATGGGGATGCAGGTGTGGGAGGGTCTGGGATAGACACAGCCCTCGCCTTTCCTGAGGGTCTCCATCACAAGCCCTGCCTGCTGAGACCCCCCCACACACCCTCCAGGCACATGCAATGTGTCTGCACTTGAGGGCTGGAGTGACAGCCAGGAGAACGCAGGGAATAAAGGGTGGGCTTCTTCTGGGGCATGCAAGATCTTCTCCGGGCTAGAAATACAAGTGAAAGCACCAGTGTGCCTCAGCAGGATTTCAGTGTTGCTGTTTAGTGGCCGTGGGGCCTGGAGGATGCTGCTCTGGGCAGCCTGGGCATAAAACTCCTTCTGCCTCTTGTCACACAGAGCAGCTTGGACAGGGCAGCTGAAACAAAACAGCCAGGGCAGCTAGAATGATCCCTGGGGTAGTGGAGGCTTGGGGGGAGGATTTTTCCTTGTTTTTAATGGAGGATTTTTCCTTGTTTTTAACCCATTCTGGAGCAAGTCAAAGCTGTACCACTCTCCTGATCCTCTCCCTCCTGCATGGCCTGCCCCATGTCCAGAGCCTATGTTCAATGTCTAGAAGAATTGAAATAATAAACTTTTTCCCTGCCAGTGGCAGCAAGCCCTTTGCCCCTGTGCCTCGCTCCCAGCCAGCACCCTGTAACCTGGAGGTGATGCTCTGTGCCCACCTGAGCCCAGCCCCACCTCACAAACCTGGGGTAGAGCTAGCGTGACCCAAATGATTGCCCTGAGAGCAGCTTTGGGCTGTGTCTGTAGTTGGCTGCCAACAACTGAATGCTTAGTCCTGTGCCTTCCCCACTGCATCAGCCACTTCTCTTCCTGTCCCAAAGAGTGCCCCAAGGCCTGGGGTGACCTGGTGAGGGGTACACAGAACTCCTGGCCACAGCTCACCTGCAGCCCAGCTCCAATGGCCACCGTGACAAAGCCCCTGGCCACAGCAAAAGCACGAGGTATTGGCATCAGGAACAGGACAAGGCTCTTGAGCCTTGTGAAATCCTTCTCGTAATCTCCCAATATTGAAGGAGAGGTGTAGCAAGGTGGGTGTGACTCCCCCCAGCACCTGTGCACACACCACCCCTGCATCCTCACCTCAATCCTCTCTCCCAGGCCACTGGATGCCCAAGGAGGGGCCTGCAGCCACTCGGGGAGGGTGTCCAAAGGGATGGATGCCACTGGCTTCTCAGGCAGCCCAGCTGGCCTTTGGCCCCTTCTCTACTGCACTTTCTTTTAAAATCATGATGTTTTTCAATGGAAATGGAATCACTTTCACCAGCAGTTCTTAGTTCTTCATGTGCGGAACAGAAGGCAATGACAGAATTGTTTAGACTCATGGATGTGACCTGAAGGTCTCACGCACCACAAAACAGCACCCAGAATCTCCCCCACCAAACAGCCATCCAGATGAGATGCAGCACAGCATGGATTAAGCAGAGGTGTAATTCCAAAATCCAGAACTTAAGTGAAGCAGGAGAGGGTGTCTGAGGACAAGGAGAGGAAGCTGCTTTGATGTGTATCAGGATGTTTGTCTTGATATCAAAAGCCCTAGTTCTCTTTTTTAATGAAGTGGCTCCTCCCTTTGAAGTGTTTCCTCCTGTGCTGTGCATGGCTGCAGCTCAGGGAGATCCTGCAGAGACTTCACCCTCCTCAAATGTTAATTTTTCTCTTGCAATTTGCCTGAAAACTATGAGACCAAAGTGAAAACTCAGGGATGAGAGCAGCCAAGCCGCCTTTGGACCTGCCAGACAGAGGAGGGGGTCAGACGGATTTTTGAAGGCAGGTTGAAGGCAGGGTGAGACAGAGGACAGGGTCAGACGGATTTTTGAAGGCAGGTTGAAGGCGGGGTGCAGGGAGATGCTGTGCCTGGGAGTTCTTGGCACGTCCCTGCAGCACCGACAGCCTCGGGGTGTACAAACATTTATGAGGTCCCTTGAGAGGAGGTGGGTGTTGCTCCAGGTCCTCCCCCACCACAGGGAGGAAGCCTCCAGCTCAGATTATCCATCTTCCCAACAGGAGACGGCTTCATTAGTTAATTAGAACAACAATCCTCATGGGCTCATCTGGGATTTGCGGTTGTGCTGGCAGGAGATTTGCTGACTGCAGGCAAGCCCTGGGGCAAAGCTCCTCAGGACGACTGGGCCCACGGAGCCCTCAGGGACTTACCTCCCTGCCTGCTGAGCCAGGAGCCTCTGGATTGCACTTGTTCCAAGCCCATTTAATTTTAGCCAAAAACATTCCTCTTCAAAACGCAGAGCCTTGTGTTTTAGCTGTGGAGGTGATGAAGCATATTTATGTAAAGTAAGAATAATCTGTAATATTCCTCCCATTGTAGGCGCCTCTCTCAGTCCAACAGGAAGCTTCAATATGATTTCTCTAATGCAGGCTCCATTGAGAGCTCTGTTCACACATAACAACATATTGCCTAGCACTTGGGGCTCAAGGGAAATTTTAGTGGTAGTGTTTGAGTGGGGGGAAATGATTTTTAAGGGAAAACTTTAATCTGCAAGCCATAAAGGGAACAGTGGCTTTTCGTCTATGGACAGTGTTCTCAGCCTCTGCTAACTCGATTTTATCTTCCTCTGCAGGCTTGCTTCTTAAGATAAATTTATCCAGGATTGCATTTGATGTAACAGCTTGATTTCTGTTGGTGCAAGGCTGATTTCTCACAAGAGCAACTGCCTTAATTTCCTACCAGTTGACAGCAAGTGCAGCTGCATTTTGTACTCGTAGACTTTGTCCTTGCAATCCCAGCCCTTCCTCTGCTCACCAGCCAGGATGTGCCAAGGCTGCTTCTTCAGCATCACCCCTCTGTGGGCCGTAGATGCCTGCTTCAGGGATACAAACACTTGGCTTCCTTGTCCTAGCAGAAAGAGCTGGCAGGACTCACAGATCCTACCCCAAGATTCATCCAAAGGGGTAAATCTAAACTGCAGCACTCTGATGCACCCCGGACATCCCCAAACTCTCATTGCTATGGCAACAATTTAACAAATTTAGCACTGCAAAATTATTTGCAATTTTAAACTGTTGCCAAGATCTTCCTCAAAGGCTCTCTGCGGGTTGTTTTGCTCTATTTTTTCATGTAACCTTCCCCCCCTTTCATGTGCTCTTCATTTTGGCACAGCTCCCTTCCTTGAGGGATGACCTTTCCCACCCATTTACTCACTCCGCTCCTTGGCCATGCTGGCCTTGCAAATCTTGTTAAAGGACGTGTTCATTTACTGGAAGTCTCCAGCATGCGGATCTGAGCGGTTCTCATGCTGTCTGCAGGCAGTCTGCCCCCCTGGCTGCTCTATTAATTTCTCTTAGCAAGTTCCCTGATTTCTATGCAGTTCCCTTGATGAAGTTAAGCACGACTCAAGTGGTTTTTCCGCTCGACAGAGCAGGTCTTCAGCAGCCCTCTTCTAAATTGCCGGGGATAAAGTCCTGAGTCCAGCCCCCCCGCAGGTTTCCCCACCAACCTCTCCAAGAAACTCAATTAGCAGCAGCTGAAAATCGTGATGCTTTGCATCACCAGCACATTTTCCTGATTTCCCATGTCTCAGTGTCCCCCTTTCCTGTCTGCTGCTCCCTTCCAGCCATGTGACCATGGTAGCTGCTGTTTGTCCCTTGACACATTCCCTCTGCAATGCTCTGGTCCCTGTGGGTACAGCACAGCCTTTGTCCCTCATCTCCACGGCCCCTGCCCCCCTATCCTGATGCCAAGCTGGGCGTGCCCTGCCACCCTTGTGCTCCCTCACTCCTCCAGGTGTTGTGGCATCATGTGCTGCTGAGACAATGCTGGCTCTCCGTGCCCTGGCCCCCTGACACCCCCTTGTGCCTGCTCTGGGCTGACTTTGCCACGCTCAGCTCTGTCTCAGTTCTGTGGGACAGGTATCCACGGCAGGGTGTTTCCCAGGAACAGGGCACTGGAGCTGGATTTTCTCCCAGTGTATCTCCCACTTGTGAGTGCCTGGCTCCCAGCTGCTTGTCACCCAGCGTGCAGCAGACTGGGGCTGAAGCTCTGAGGGGTCCCTGATCCCCTCCCCTGAAGTTTGGGGATGGCAGCCGGGAGGATGAGACCTGGAGCCAGGGCACGGGGAGGAGGAGGGGTGAGCAAGCAGGCTGTGCATGGGCTCCCCCAGGGAAAACAGGGTCCCTTTGCATGCACAGAGCTGCTCCCTCAGGCTGCCCACGGTGCAGGCACTGCCTGCAGGGCTGAGGGACAGCCAGGGACTGAGCAGGACAGGCAGGGCTGGTGCCTGTGAGCTGCACGGTGGTGCCAGGCGAGGGTGATGGATGGGGCTGTGTGGGGAGGGCAGTCAAGCCTTGCTACTCTGATGAGAAAATCATCGAGTGGCTGCAGGGGGCTTCAGGCAAACTGCAAAAATAAGAGAGCAGCCAGGGCATTCTCTGAGCCCTTCATCATCCCCGGAGCAGCACAGTGACAGCCATGTCCGCCCAGGGAGCAAGCTCTGTCTGTATCCACCGTGGGATTTACATTGGCTGGGGTGCAAAGGCTTTGCCTCCCTGGGTCTGGCGGCACAGTGAGCAGGAGGGCTGAGGACTCCCAGGGCAGTTCCAGGGGATCTGTGGGAACCTCTTGACCCGGGGTTTCATGAGGATACAGGGAGAAAATGCTGAGGCAGGGACAGCAGGGTACCATGTCCCTCCCTACACACCTGCCTGGGGACTCACCAACCCCCAGGTGACAAATCTGGTGACACTCCCGCCCACCCTTCCACCCACACCTCCCAGCCACGGCGGTTAGCGAGGGGCACAGCACCCCTGTGCACCCAGACAGACCCCAAAACCTTGGACCTCTCACCAGCCCCCACCCTCTGCTTCCTGACCAGGCACACGCGGGCAGGGAGAGGAGGAGGAGGGATGCCGGGTGCTGCCTGCGTGCGCGCAGTCTGCTGCAGGGCTCAATAATTCAGGCCTGACACATTAAAGTTGCATGGCATGCAATTGCCATCTGCAACGACACACTGCGTCAGGGCTGCTGGGTGATGAGCGCGGACAGGAGGCGCTGGGCGGGCAGCGGTGGGAGGCTCTGGCAGCCCCCGAGGAGGGCAGGGTGAGGGCAACAGGCGGAGCACCTCTTTAACGGGGGCTGGCGTGGGAGGAGGTTGTGGCAGGAAGCACACCACCAGTGTTTGGGATGCATATTTCCAAGAAACTCGTGCTGGAGCAGGGAACGCTGGCACAATGGCACTGACAGCCCAGGCAGGATGGAGCAGGGATGCAGCAATCAGGGTGATACTGCTCCCGGGGCTGCTGCCTCCTTGTGCATCCCCTGTGTCCACTGCATCCTACCTGTCAGGACAGAGGCTGACAGAGACTTATGCTGCCCCACACACGAGTCAAAAACTCTACCCAGCTGTGTGTGTCCCCAGGTCCCTGCCAGCACCTGACCTGGCATGGCTCGAATCCCCGCCATCCCTCTCCAGCACCGAGGAAGCAAAGCTCCTCATCGGCTGTTCCGGGAGTTGGTTGCCATGGGGATGTCAGATGTACCTGGCTGTTATAGGGATACTGTTGCCATGGTTATGTGGTTGCTGTGCCTGGCAGAGGCAGGGATGGAACATCGGGAAAGCTGTTTACACTGGGAGGGTGGGACTCACAGAGACCCCAACTCTCTGAGCAGGAGGGGAAGGTGGGAGAGTCCAGCCTTCACCCTGAGTGCCTCCTCAAGGGGCAGGGGCTGGAGGCCATGGGGAACCATGACAGAAAAGCTCACTAGCCCCACAGGCATGGACACAAGGCATGACCTTGCCACAAAGGGGAGGTAGCTGAGGGAAACTGGAGTCCCCCATGGTGTGTCCCAGGGAGAGGTGGGAGAGGCACACATAGCCCCTGTGCTGGGTGTCCCACAGGAGTGATTGCTTCTCCATGCTTGGTGCCTGGAGCAGGGAGCAAAGACTCTTCCTGTCCTGCAGTACTGTGTGTTCTGCACTTGCACTGAGCTGTGCCCAGAGCTAGGCAGGGGAATGGGGTTCTTCCCGCCCTGGGACTGGGAGATGAGGTGAGAATGGTGATTCCCAGCTCTCAGCAGGCAGCCCACGGGCCCCCAGGGACGAGCTGGTCTGGCAGAGAGTGCCTGGATTCCCTCCAGGGCCGCTTGGCTGAGCTTCCCCCTGGGCAGTGCGGTCAGATGCGTGGCCTGTCCTTGAGATGAAAAATGCAGTTGCTGGTTTAATTAAAAGGAGAGGGAGCTCTGAGCTGCACCAGCTGCCCAGAAAAGCAGAGTCTAGCAGAGCTGGTGTGTGGCTCCTCCAGGCTTCCCAGGCAGCTCTCCTGGCTAAAACCCTTGCCCACCTCTTCCAGGACCCCTCAAGGGTCCAGTCCCATATGTGCCACCCCCGTGGTGTCCGCTGTGGGGCAGGCAGGGGCTGTGCAGCTGCTTGCACAGGGACAGCTCATCCCACCACTGGCTCTGTTATTGTAGAGTCTTCACAAATTTGACAAGCAGGAGGTTTGCACTTCAGCCCTACAGCAGTGAGACAGGGGATGAGGGATGGGTAAGGATGCTCCATGCAGCCCTGACACCTCCATGAAACTGGGGTGCATTGGTGTAGGACAAGCTGGTGCCCAGTGTGTGCTCCACTCCACCTCTTGCTGATGTGAAAGCTAAAGCTGAGCTCCTCATCCTCTGGGGGCTGCTACTGCCAGTGGGGTGCAATTGGACTTAATTAAAAAATTAATCCTTAATCTGTCACCTGGCCAGACAGGACATTCAGTATGGCAGAGAGAGGGCTGGAGGATGAGCTCAGGGGAGAAGGAAAGAAGCAGATGCGGGTTCCCCAGTCCTTGTACAAAGATGGGGCTCCTGCCCAGGCTGCCCAGCACACTTCCATGCCAGGCTGGCTCCCCATGGGCGTAGCCCCACCAAGGCCCAGAGACAGAGGCAGCAAACCCCTGAACTCACCAGCACTGCCATAGTCCTCACCAGCTCATCCCTCCTCCTGCTCTGCCAATCCCATCCCCACAGTCCCCACAAACCCCCACAAAACCCCGAGCCCACCCTGCTCTGGCCAGCTGGGGCCCAGCTCCCAAGAAGCAGTTTTAATTAGATTGCAATCCTATTACATAGCTGCCTGCCTGCCTGCAGTTGCTAATCCTGTTAAGCATCCAGTAAATCTCCCTGTGCCGGGCTCTGTCCCCAGGGGTACAGGGAGGGGGGCTGCTGGCGGGTGGGCTCTGCTCAGCCAGGATGTGGCTGGGAGGATGCAGAGCTTTGCCTCAGGATTCCACTGTGAAGACCCCTGCAGGGCTGAGGAATTCTCAGGAGATTGGGGAAGTCCCCAGAGGGGTGAGAAGTGTCAGTGAAACTTTCCCTGTCCTCCCTGGACGCCTCTGAGGTGCTGATGCAGAGTGAAACCCCCTGTCCTTAAGGCACACACGCAGCCCAAGAATGTGTCACCATCCCATGGTCACCACTGGCTGCAGTGGGTGCTGAGCCCACAGGTCTGACCGTGAGCCCCACAAGGAGCAGAGGCTGAGAAAGGGCTGTCCAGCTGGGTCACAGGGTGCTGCCCATGCAGTGCCCTCCCACTGGAGCCCAGTGCCCTGCAGAGACAGCGCTGGGGGCAACAGCAGGGACACAGGGTCACTAGCCTGGTGACAGTGACGTGTGGGGTGCTGAGGCAGGCTGTCCCAGGCACTGGGGTGACACTAACAGGCTGTGGGCTCCTGGGGATGTGGCCTTTGAAGGCAGAGGCCTCTCAGAGCTCTGCACTGCCATGGCAGGCAGCAGCAGCAGCACCCAGTGACACTTACCCCCCCTACAGCTGTGGGCTCACCACAGTCCTGCAGGCTTAGAGAGGATCCTGGATGCCCTGGTATAGCACAGCTGGTCCCAGGTCAGAGGTGACAGCCATCCTGTGAGAGCACAGTTCCCCAACAAAGACATCCCAGCCTTGCAACCTGTCATGACAGCAGCCAAAACACTACAGCCTCTGCTCCCCACCTCCTGCCAGCCACTTTGCTCTGTTGGAGCTGCATCAGCTCTAGAGCAGCCACCACGAAGTGGCAGGTCTGACTGAGAGGCAGAGACTGTTGCCATTCCTCCCCTCCACACCGAACCATATCCCCTCAGCAACTCCATGGCCTGGCAAAGAGAGGAGTGTGACCTAGCTCAGATTTGAGACCCCACAGCTCTGCCCCAGACTGAGCCACAGCAACCCCTGGAGACAAGTTCAATCAGGTTGTAATTGGAAGAACAGGTTGGCACAGGTGGCTGTGTGCCTGTCCAGAGGAGTCCTGGCACCCCCAGAGAGGGGTGGCCAGCGAAGAGAGTGGGTGCCGAGCCCCACAGGGCTGCTCTCCAGGACAGAGGAGCCTGAGCTGGTGCCATCAGCTGGTACAAATACTGTTGATGGAGGCCACAGCGGGGTCGACAAGGCCCAGCTCCTCCTGCTCGTTGACGCAGAGCTGGTACCCACAGCCCTTGCGCCGGGGCAGGGGCCCCAGGCGCCGGCTGGGCTTGGCGCGGGGCGGCAGCAGGAAGCCGACGCTGCCGGCGATGAGCAGGTGCCAGATGCTGTGGATGTAGAAGTAGTTCTCCTCTGTCTCCACGAAGGCGTAGAGCAGCACAGCCGCCGCCGCGATCAGCGCGCCCGGGCACAGGTAGAAAGCCCAGCGCTTCCAGGTGGGAGGGTAGCAGTGGCGGCGACGGATGGTGCGAGCCGTCTGTGGTGGGGAGAGGACAGGCTGGAATAGGACACACAGCAGGGACAGGCACGACCTCTGTGCCATGGTGACACACCCCTCAGGAGCCAGGGTTCATGGGGAAGGGTGAGGGCAGCAGGATGGGGACATAAGGGACATCATCTTACCCAGGCGACGGCCATTATCCCCAAAGCGAAAAGGCTGGGCCCCAGAAGGTTCCAGAGCCCGTGACGGTCCATCTGCAGAGCCATGGACAGGAGCATGGCCCCCAGCAGGTACAGCACCTGTGGGGCAGTGGGGCACCCATGAGGATAAATCTCTCCCATGCCTGCCCTGCATGCTCCCTCCCCACACTTGCCTGCTTGACTATGGGCTGGAGCCGGGCCATGGCGATGACAGTGACCCAGACAGACATGAGAGAGCCCAAGAAGTCACAAAACTGCAGCACATCATACTCCATGATGCAGAACACCACAATGCCCGGCTGGTCGCAGGCATGGTAAAACTGGGGTAGCAGGGAAAGGCTGTGAGATCTGCCCTGCACAGCCCCAGCCCTTCGCCTGCCCCTCAGCTGCCCCACACACACTCACAGTGGAGAAGAACATGGTGAAGATGTAGACAGCAGCTTCTAGGAGGTAGTGGCTGCGGACAGCAATGGCCACGGGAGGCACAAACATGACATTGCTGAGGCACAGCAGCAGCGTGGAGAGGAGCTGGAAGCCGTAGGAGAAAGCCTCAGCGTTGTCCGTGCAGCCCCAGCCGTTCCAGCCTGTGACCAGGGAGAGCTGCCATCACCCCTGCAGCACTCGCAGGGTCTGGGGGGGTGAGCAGGGAACCCCCTTTCCAGCACCCTGCAGAGACCTGGCACGAATGGACTGCTGGGACACGAGCGGTATCCAAGGGGAAGGGAAGGGAAGGGAAGGACGCAGGGTCTGTGGGTGCTGGGCTCAACTCTCACCAGCCTTGCACTCGCAGGCAGCGTACAGGTAGTTGTTGGTGCGCAGCAGCTTGCACTGGCCGTAGATGCCGCAGTCGTTGATGCAGGGTGAGAGGTAGGCGCGCAGGTACACCTCAGCTGTCACGTTGGTGCAGGGCTCAAACCTGCGGGGTGGGAGAAAGGGGTCAGCCCTCACCCTGTGCCCTTGAAGAGCTCCTACCTCTAACAGAGCCACCTGTCTCACCCAGACCTGGCAGGTGATGGGAGACACGGGGACTGGGCAAGCTTGAGAATGAGATTCTTTGGTGCTGCGTGTGGTAGCTGAGAGCTGGTCCCCAAGGATCCTGTGTGCTTCAATTGTTTGTGCCAGCCTGAGGGAGCAGGAGGAACTGGCCATGCTTAAAGCCCCTCTGCCTTTAGCAGCACACCCAGCTGGTTCCTATTTCATTTGGCTTTTGCTGTGCACACACTACGCCCTGCCCTGCAATGGCCATGTGTGAGCCCATCGGGGAAGGACTGACTGTGGCTGGCAACTCAGCGTGAACTAGAAACACAGCAGAGGAGTCAGAGCAGGCACACCAACCCCACTGCCCTGGCCTGCCCCTGCACAAGGCTCTGGGCACTGCCAAGCACTCCTCAGCTCCAGCACACCAGGAGCACAGGCAGCCCCACAGGCTGACAGCATGTGCCAGATGCTGTCTGGGCACACACAGGCACCCCAACATGCACACAGTGCCAGCTGCACGTGGGTTTGCTGTCCACTGACTGTGTCCTCACACAGTCTAATCTGCACATGCATGTGTGCAGAACACACACAGCCCTGACTGCTTCAGCAAAGCCCTGACTGCTTGTGCAAACCAGAACATGCACAAAGAGCTGGCTGCACATGTGCACCCAAACATGCATGCAGCACCATCCGCTCTTGCGCATCCTTGCACACACAGACACACACACACCAGCCTCACTCTTCCACAAGGCTCCAGGCAGACACAGAGACCAGGAACAGAGCCACAGCAGTCCCTGGAGATGCTGAGCAGAGCCCCAGCCTGACCAGAGATGGCCCCTCACAGGCAGAGCAGAGCCCTGTCCTCCCAGCGACAGCCCGGTCCCCTCCCAGGCACGGGCACAGATGGGCCGTGCCGCGGACGGGGGCGGAGAGAGAGGCGCTGACAGATGCCCGGCGCTCGCGGGCTGACAGGCACTTCCTAACCGCGAGACAGAGGGAAGAGCCGCGGGGACCCGCAGATGGCCCGGCAGACGCCGGGCGG
>NW_005054726.1:63110-63871 GCF_000277835.1 Geospiza fortis | reverse complement strand
GCGGGTCGGGGGGTGGGGGATCCGCAGGCGGCTGAGGCTGGCTGTGGCATTAACGGAGAGCAGGAAGCCTGCCAGAGACTCTGTGGGCCAGAAGAGCTCTGGGTGAGCAGAGCAAGGCGCAGCCCCTTGCTCTGGACAGAGCCGGAACAGGGACAGGGTACCCTGTGCCAGGCTCCAGGGCCACATGCCCCCATGGTCTCTGCAGCCTCCCCCCACCCAGCCTCTTGCCAGACACAGGGGTTGTGACCCCATGGACATGGCAGGATGGACAAGCACAGCCCAGCCTACCTGTCTCACAGGTGACCGAGGTGTTGTCACCAGATGTCAGTGGGACTCCATGGTTCAGACACCCAAACACTGTCACGTTCTCACCACACAGGGAGCTCTGATGGCAGAGGAGATGGCCTTAAACCAGTGCCAGGTGTGTCCCCTGCTCTGACAGTACTTGGATCCCAGCACACCAACTAGCAGTGCCCCAACCCACTGCCCTTCACCCAAGAACACCCCAAACCTGGACCTTGGAGCACCCTAATCCATTCTCCATCACCCAAAAACTTCACAACCACTGCCTGTGACCCCAAATCTTGTTCTTTGCCCTGCTGCAACCTTGATATCACCCATCTCCCATCCTGCCCCCCATCCCAAGCCACCCTGCCCCCTCCAGGGTGTATGTGGCCACCTCACCACGTTGAGCCGCAGCTCCAGGTTGAGCACCCCACCACTGTCCAGCACTGGAAGGAGGGTGATGACGAAGACAGCGG
>NW_005054726.1:60363-63062 GCF_000277835.1 Geospiza fortis | reverse complement strand
CTTGGTGTCATTGGGGCTGGTGGGAGGAGGGCTGTCCCCCAGCGCCAGCCCGCCCGCCGAGCCAAAGGAGTGGGGCATGTTCATGGAGGCGCTGGAGGGCAGGAAGGCCGGCCGGGCCAGGCTGGGTCGGGAACAGTCTGGAGGGACAAAGCCATCAGCCTGGGCACCATACAGCCCCATCCTAGTCTTAGTTCCCAACTTTCCTTCTTGCCCACCGTTCATCTCCATTTCCAACCCAGCCCCAACACCTCACAGCACTCCCATCTCAGCAGAGCTATAACATGTGTAACCCTGTGCCCAGCTGCAGACAGATCCTGAGGGCATCCTTTAGCCCCCACACCAAAGCAGAGTCAAGACCATGCCTCCATCCACACCTCCACATGCACCCTCACCTGTGAGCTGCACGGTGACCTGGAAGGAGACAGTGCCCGGCACTCCAGGGTGTTTCTCCACTAGCACGTAGTACCAGTGCTGCCAGAAGGGCAGGTCCTGTGCCAGCTGGCAGGGAGTGTGTTCCCGGCAGTCCAGGGTTGTGGAGTTGTGCAGGGGGGGAGCCTTGGCCCGCACACGCAGCCAGAGTGGGCAGCCCTCGGCCCCGCGGCACCGCAGCACCTCCACGAGCACTCGCGATGTGTAGCTGGGCACAAAGACCCTGCGGGACAGCAGTGCCAAGGTGTGCCCATCACTATTCACTAACAGGGTTGGAGGGGGAAGCCAGAGGGATGGGACACCCCCATCTCCCCACCCTGAGAATGCCCCCTCCGTAGGTGACCTTCTCACACTCACTTGTAGAGGCAGGAGCGGTTGTGGGGGGCCATGCTCTGCTCAGTGACATGACCGGGGTACAGCACAGCGATGTTCACCAGGCGCTGCACGATGAGCTGTGGCTGGAAGAGATACTGGCACTCCTCATAGAGCCCCTGCAGCAGAGGAGAGTCAGCACAGGGCAAGGGGCACAGGGCACTGCTCCCGTTTGGGACACCTGCCCTGGGCACTGCCAGTCCAGAGCAGTCAGACCCCAGCCCTGCCCCCCCATGGTCCCTCCAGGCCCTTCACCTTAACGGAGATCTTGCCCTCATCCTTGGGCAGGTGGGCAGCCAGGAACCAGTCCCCGGGCAGTGGGCTGGTGACATTGAACACGCCTGTGGTGCGGTTGGGCAGGGTCCAGGTGAGGGTCAGTGCGAAGGAGCCAGGGACGGCCGTGTCCCTGGGGAAGTGCGTGTGCAGCGGGTTAATGACAGAGGGAGCCCCTGAGCGGAAATACCTGCAGGAGAGACAGCAGTCAGCAGGGTGTAGGCTGGGCATCCTGGCAGGGCCAGTGCGTCCTACATGTGGGTGTCTTCCTCTGTGCTTAAAGACATCATGGAAGCTGGGACCTTTCTGGAGACTGAGCTTTCCTGAGTGGGTGTTCAAGCAAAACAGTTCATCTATGAGATGCACAGAAGAGAGGAGCCTGCATTGGTCCTGGGAAGATGAATCATGGGGAGAGAGAGTACATGTTGTCTGGGTTTTGGCTGGGATAGGGTTCATTTTCTTCAGAGTGGCTGGTACAGTGCTGTGTTTTGGATTTAGTATGAGAACAATGTTGATAACACACTGACGTTTCAGTTGCTGCTCAGCAGCACTTACCCTAAAGCACTTTTCAGTGTCTCATGCTCCGCCAGAGAGCGGGTGCATAAGATGTTAGAAGGGAGCATGGCTTGGAGAGCTGACCCAAACTGACCAAAGTAATGTTCCATACCATACAGAACATATTCTGTTCCATATAGAGCCTCCTGCCCAGTGTATAAACTTGGGAGAGTTGGCATGGAGCCACCAGTCACTGCTGGGGGACTGGTTGGGCATCAGTCAGCATGCGGTGAGCAATTGTGTGATGAATCATTCATCCCTCTCGGGTTTTATTTCTCTCTCTCCTTTTTGTTACTGTTGTTATTATTATTATTTTTGTAGCTGTTTTATAATTAGTGATATTGGCATATTTATTTTGATTAGTTAACTGTTTTTATCTCAACCCACGAGTTTTACTTTTTTCCATGATTCTCCTCCCCACCGGGGGAGCAGGGGGGTAGTGAGCGAGCAGCTTCATGGTACTCAGTTGGCAACCTACTCTAGTGGAACGTGTCCCATGGTAGCAGGCTGGAACGAGATGATCTTTAATGTCCTTTCCAACCCAAAGGATTCTGTGGTTCTATGATTCTTTCACTCTATAGGTACACATGCTTGTGCAAGCAAAGAAGCAGGCAAGAGCAGGCAAGCTGAGGCGCAAATCCAGGCAGGAGCGGCAGAGGCAGGCAGGAAGGATACAGGCAGGCTAGGCTGCTTACTCACACGGTGATGCTGCGGTCTGGGCATTGATCCCCAAAGGTGCCACCTTGCTCCTTGAAGGTGATGAGGTTCCAGACGGCGATGACTGTGTCCTCGGGAATGTGGAAGTGGAAGAGCTCGATGCTGGCAAAGGAGCGGAAGGGGCTGAGCTTGCGTGGTGTGCGGGTGAAGTAGTCGGTCACAAAGAGCCCGTCTGCAAAGGACACCCAAGCGGCTCTCAGGAGGGCAAAGGGTTGGGGAGGGGGTTGTGGAGCAACCCCCCAGAGCAGGGCCACCACCCAGGCTCTGATTATGTCACAAGCATCAGCAGTCTGGAGGCAAGAGGGGCTGGGACAGTGCCATTTCAGTGAATGCCCAGGGCTGATGTCACCTGT
>NW_005054726.1:58969-60291 GCF_000277835.1 Geospiza fortis | reverse complement strand
TGGGCAGTGCTTTGCAGTAGCCTGAGGAGCCCATGGCCCTGGCTGCTCATGCTCTGCTCCCTGCATTTTACCTGTAATAGCAAAGGGACATTCTTCATGGCTTCAGCTATGCCCTAGTAGGTCAGCTCCCACAGGAGCACACCTTCCCCCTCATCTGCCTGCTGGGGAGGCTCAGCACCGAGCCCATCATAAAGTGCAGAGTTTCATCCTTGAGCCACAAGAAGGAGCAGGCAGAGCACTTCCTGCGCTGCCTCCCAGCTCTCCCATGGTTTGTGGAGGAGGAACGGTGCACATATGTGTGCACATATGCACACGTGGGTGCTGTCTGCGTGCACAGCAGAGTGGAGGCATGCAAGCCCACGCCCGTGGGGGTGTGTGCCTGTGCACAGCCCCATGTCTGAAAGACGCTTCCTGCAAGCCCACGGCACAGGTGGGGGCCACCTCCCCCTGACCAGCTGCCTGACAGGTCGATTTTCAGGGATTTCCAGGAGCCTCAGCAGCAGTGAGACAGCCACTTCTTTGTCACAAGGGAGAGCAGGACTAGAGACAGCAGCCATAACTTCACCTACCATTACCACGCTACACCAGTGCCAGCCTGGGAGACCCATCTATTTTTCTCTAGAGACACATCAAGAATGAGATACCCCTCTTCACAGGCTGCTGGAAAGGGGGAGGCCAGCAGAGGATGGGCTGGGAGCAGGTCTGTACCCAGGAGGACTTGTCCAGCATGAAGTGGGATAGCTGAGAAGAGGGTCTGCTTTGCACTAGATGTTCTTGGCCGGGAGTGTGTGCATGTGCTTTTATGCACGTGTGTTTGTGCTGCGTGTGTGCAGCCCCAGCAGGCTGTACACTGACATGCATCTGCTCCCTTGTCTGGAACAAAGGCAGCTCCCCCTCCCCTTCACTCCCAGCCGGCACAAGCCAGGCATGAAGCACCTGTCTCCTCAATGCAAGAGCATCGGATCCCAATTTCTCCACCAGGAACCACCTGGTCACTCCCCAGCCCCAAATGGGGACAGCGACCTGTCAGGGGACCCCAGGAGAGTGTTGAACACAACTCCAGAAGGGGAACTGGGGGAAGGACCCGGAGCTAGCCAGTCTCAGCGCTGCCCTCCCACGCTCTCTCACCCAGGGCAAGGTGAGGGAACTGGTTGCACGGAAAGGGTCAGTCTGAGGTGGCATGGCAGTGCAGCTGGAGCAGAGGAAAGGTGCTGGAGGACGGAGCAGGATTACTATCCATGGAAGCGCAGCGGATGGAAGGAGAAAAGCCAAAGCCCCTGTGCTTCAGGCCGCCAGCGGCCAGAGCCGCAGGACCCCAGCCC
>NW_005054726.1:57648-58934 GCF_000277835.1 Geospiza fortis | reverse complement strand
CGGCAGCGCCCGGCCAGCTTCCCTCCTTCCCGGGGGATGCCCCCTCGAAGCCCCCAAGTACCCTTCTGCATCTCGGTACTCAGCCAGCTCCCTGCCCCACAGCCTGCTCCTGGTCTCATACCGTCGTTGATGTATCCCCCGCACATCCTGACGCCCCGCTGGACACACACCCCCGCTTCTGCAGGCTGTCCATCTCCGCTGCCCCCTGCACGCACAAAGCCTTCTGCCCTGCATCTGCAACCCCCCGGGCCCACTCACTGCCCACGCACACGCCTCCGTCCCAGGGTGTTCCACTGCCTGTGCACTGCCTGCATCCTCCTTGCATGCACGACTCTGCACCCCACTGCTCATCTGTCTCCATGCCCCACTGCATGGGTACACCGTGCCCCACTGCATGTACATCCACGCATCCCATTCCACAGACATCCAGTACCATCTACAAAGGCACCCCTGTAGCCCATTATGCAAACAGCCCCCTGCACACGCATCTCTGTGCCCATGGCACCCACCTCATGTCCCAGTGTAGGTGTACCCTGTGTCCCATGACACCCCACACCCAGCTGGGGACATCTCTGTACTCTGCAGCATATCTGCCCCAAAGCCCACTGCACGCTGGCCCCATCCCTCGTGCCACACTCACCGTGTCCCATTACAGGTGCACCCCACATCCCAGGATGCCATCCCCCCACAGCTGTGCCTTTGTGCTCCATTCTCACCCGCATCCTGCCCCACTGCATGCAAACCTCACATCCCATTGCTCGTGTAGCTCATCCCAAGCTACGCATTCCAAGCGCATCCCCTGACCCCCACCACATGGCGCCCCGCGCCCCACACCTGCCCACCGCATCTCACCCACTCCCTGCCCCACCGCATGCACACCCCGCATCCCATTGTTCTTGTCCTCCACACCCATCCCAAGCTCATCCCTCTGCCCCGTGACTCACACCTCCAGCCCTCCTGCCCACCGCGCACACCCCCGTGCTCCATTCCCATCTGGCCCCCGCCCCACTGCGTGCACACCCCACATCCCATTGCCCGTCTGCCTTACGCCCACTACACGCTCATCCCGCTGCCCCACGGCGCGCTGTCCTGTGCTCCACCGCACGGACCCCGCGCCCCGTGCCTGCATCCCCCTGCCCACCGCGCACATCCCGGCGCTCCAATCCCACCCCCGCACTGCGCGCACACCCCACATCCCACGGCTCCCGTACCTCACACCCATCCCAAGTTCATCCCCTGCGTCCCGCCGCACGCCCCCCGCGCCCCACAGCTCCTGCCCAGCGCAC
>NW_005054726.1:55163-57148 GCF_000277835.1 Geospiza fortis | reverse complement strand
GCTGACCGGGGCATGGGGGGACAGCGACACGGGCGGGAATGGAGATGGGAGCCTGCGGGAAAGGGACACCGGGCAGGAACCCGAGATACGGGCCGGGAACTGGGGCACAGGGCTGGGGACAGGCACACGGCGCTGGGGACAGGGACATGAGGCTGGAACGGAGATGCGAGCCGGGAACGGGAGCACGGGGCACAGAGCCACCGTCTGGGGCAGGGACACGGGCTGAGGGCAGGAACAAGGCGCTGAGAGCGGGAACATGGTGCTGGAACTGAGATACGGGCCAGGAATGGGGTCACAGGGCTGGGGGCAGGGACACGTCTCTGGATCAAGATATGGGCGAGGAATGGGGTCACAGGGCTTGAGACAGGGACATGGTGCTGGGGACAAGGATACAGGCTGGAAACAGAGATATGGAGCTGAGGGACAGGAACATGGGGCTGCAGACACGGACATAGTTTGGGGGAGAGGGACATGGGGCTGGGACAGAAACATGATAGGGGACAGTGATGCAGGTCTAGGGGATAGGGACACGGGCCTGGGGACAGGGATATGCCCTGGGCACAGAAATATACAATGGAGAGGGACATGGAGCTGTTGGCATGCCCTGGAATTAGGTTAAGGAATGGGAGGCAATAAAGGCTACCTATGGTGCTGAAGGTGGTAAGGGCTCCCTATCCCATGGGGGGCGGTGTATGAGGGTCAGGCAGTTTTCTGCCAGTGGCTACCGCCTTCTTAAAGCAAATTGTAACATGTATCCTAGAGAGGAGGTGTTCCTCAGAGAGGGTCTGGGCACCGCCTGCAGGCACGAGGGCATCTTGACTGGAAACAATGTCATCACACTTTCCCAAACTCCCCTGACGTCATCCCCAGACTCCCCGGACATCACCATCCTCCTGGGCCATAGTGGAGGCTGCAGGGAATGCTACTGCTCATGGGAATGCTCCTCTCCCATCCTGTGCTCCCCACAGGGCACCCTGGGAGCTGCAGCAGGAGCAGCCACCCCAGCCTGACTGCCCAGCAACCCTCCCCAGAGCACAGCCTCCCACCAGGCACGGCTGGGGGTTCCCTCCCCAGTGCAGACCACAGCTCTGGGGCCAGTGGCCTCTGGCACAGGGATGTACAGGGACCATCGAGGAGAGAGCTGGTCGTGCTCTCCTTAGGAAATGGACAGGGGAGCTTGTCGCCCTTCCAGATACTCTCCAAAGCTCCAGGGTCCCATCAGAGCCCCGTGGGACTAACCTGAACTCTGTGTGGGTTCCCATGGGGGCCTGGGGCCAGGTGGGTCCCTCCAGGGGAGCCAGCAATGACCCTGTGGGGAAGAAGGAGCACAGAGCTGGGGTGGGAGTGGGTTCACAGGCAGGGGTGAGGAAGGGCAGGCTGGGACTGGGGACTGGCACACCCTCAATCTTCCAGGAGCTGCACTTCAACTCCACAAACCCCAGATATTTGAGACTGTCCCATGACCTCACACACCCCACTGGAGTGTGGGGTGCCCCATGGCCACACAACCGGGTCCACGGAAAACCAGGTGTGCCCTTGGCAGGACTCACAGGGGCTTTCACTGCTCTCGAGGGGAGCAGAGGGAAGGAAACAATGACCGTCCTCCTGCCCGTGCCCCGGCGGGATCCTGTCCCGATGATTCTCCAGGGCCGGTCCTGGTCCAGCCCTATCCCGCTGTTCCCTGTGCCCAGTCCTCTCCCAGTTCCACCGCTTCCCCTGCTTGTTCCCGTTCCCGTTCCCCTTCTCATTCCCATCCTGTTCCTATCCCGGTCCCACCGCTTCCCCCACCCGTTCCCATTACCGTTCTTTCGCCCCTTCCCGTTCCCATCCCCTCCCGTTCCCATCCCGGTCCCACCGCTTCCCCCGCCCGTTTCCGTTCCCGTTCGCTTTCCCGTTCCTGTTCCCATTCCCGTGCCCGTTCCCGTTCCCATCCCCTTTTCCGTTCCCGTTCCTATCCCGCTGCCGTTCCCGTCCCGCTCCCTCTG
>NW_005054726.1:51553-54669 GCF_000277835.1 Geospiza fortis | reverse complement strand
CTCGTGTGATGCCGAGCGGCTCTGCCTTCTCCCCACAGGCTGCTGGATCCCCTCGCCTGCGCCTCAGGACATCTTGTACCACCGCAGCGGCCTGTGCAGGAAGCTCCGGGCAGGCAAGTCTGCAGCTACTCTGGACTTCGCCAAGCAGGTGGGATTTGAGGTGTTACATCCTGGCATGGACCTGGGGGGCAGCGTGGGACCTTTGCGTGCGCTGACCCTTTCCCCTCCCTCCCACACAGCTGGGCCATTTCTTTGTGGATCACCCAGAAGATGCTTTTGGCTCCCTGGGGCATCTGCTGCACAAGAACTTCTACCTGGGAAACGCCAAGCTGAAGGTCACTGTTTGTCCAGGGATTAACAGTGCTGTTCCCCACCCTTCCCCTTGCCAGTCTCAAACTCTGCCCCCTACTCCTGTAGAGACCAGCCCGGAACAGCACCATTCGGATGACAGCCCTGGTGGAGGACATCGACCGCCTGGAGGCCCGACGGTGAGTGTTCCTCTGTCCCCTGCCCTGCTGAGGTCTGAGGAGGCTCCTGCTCTGTCCCCCCACGTGACGCTGTCCATGCCTTGCAGCGGCTGCCCCCGACAGCACTTGGCCTCCCGCCTGCGCTGGTTCTCCCACCTCTGTCGTGACTGGCTCTTCGAGGTGCCGCTGGGGCTGCTGGCAGACTGCCTGCACGAGGAGCTGGCACAGCAGTGGTCCAACCTGCTCTTTGATGACAGCCTCACTGGCGGGGCACTGGCCTGGTTGCCCCCTGAAGATGGGCAGACACCTGTGGGCCGCCTGGTGCATCCTGGAGGGCAGGCCATGAACCACCTCTGTATCCTTCCCCATGGGGTGTTCCTGGGGCGGGAAGTGGGGATTGTGTTGCACTGCCCTTAGTCAGCACCTCAGATTTCCAGGATGTGGTGCTGGAGGAGCTGCCCTACGCCCGGGGCTCCCCAGCACAGTTTGAGCTCAGCGAGCGCATCCGGCAAGTGGCTGCAGCCCGTGTAAATGGGCAAGGTGAGCCATGCCCAGGATCCACATCTTGAGGCAGCCAGGATGGAGGGAGGAAGGGCAGCAGGGGGCCCCTGGGATGCTGCCAGATCACATGCCACCTCCTTCCCTATGACAGATTTTGTTGGGGTTCGCTCAGACTATCACTGTGGTGTTTGGAGGGTGCCGGGCAAGACAGGAGCAGTTCCCGCCCCGCTGCAGGTGATCCGCACTGATGTGCCTGCCTCCTGCCTCACTGTCAGGTAGGTGCTGGAGGAAGGGGTTGTGCGAGGAGGGAGCTCTGCTGGCACAGCCCTGCTCTGTGTGGCAGGTTTTGTCACCCCAGGGTCATGCTGTACCCCCTGTCCTGCAGCCCTCACCTTCCCGGGGAGCTGTCTGTCTGCACCGAGAGCGGGACCGTCTACCTCTGGAGCGTTGAGACTGGGTGAGAGAGAACACTCAGGACTGTCTAGGGGCTCTTGCAGACAGTGGAGGCCCAAGTGACTGGGGCAGCCCTCCCCCATGCCAATACTACTGTCTCCCCACAGGCTGCAGCAGCTGCGCCATGACCCCCAGACCATGTTTTTTCGGGACCATTCACCCTGGCGCTGGAGTGACTTCACTGCCCACCCACGAGTGCTCAGCTGTGCTGACCGCACAGGCCTGCAGTGCCTGGATGCCCGAGTGAGCTTGGGAGGGTGGGCGTGGGGCTTGGGGCAGGCAGGGAAGAGGTTCCACGCCCCAAAGTGCTGACTGTGCCCTGTTCCACTGCTGCAGGCCCCCAAGAGGTGCCACGTCGAACTGTTCAAGGTGGGCGAGGAAGCAGGCTGCCAGCAGGGCGAGCGTGTGGTGCTGCCCATGTACCTGGGCAGGGCTCACCCCTCACAGTACCTTGTCACCACCCAGGTGAGTCCCACCACAGCTGGGAGCTGGGGAAGATACACCACACAGTTGTGTCTCCTAGTGCCTACAGGGCATGAGGGTCTTCCATCTCAGGGGAGCTGCCATGGTGTGTTGGGGTGTGTCCTGTCTGAGCCAAGACTTCTGTCCTAGTTCTCCATGTATGTGCTGGACGAGCGGTTGCCACTCGTGCCTGTTCTGAAGTGGGCACACATGATGAAGGCCCCTCCACTCTTTGCTCACCTGATACCAGGGAAACCTGGGAGGAGCCACAAGGTGCTGCTTGGTGCATCCCGCACGCAGGAGCTGTTGCTTTTGCAATACCGGGGTAAGAGATCAAGCTCCAGGGGTGCTACAAAGCCCTCTGTGCCCATGTCCCAGCCTCTTTGCTGCTGGGATCAGCTGCTGCTCTGGCATCTGTGCTCACCAGACAGTTTTTGGGGTGTTTCCTCAGGGGGCAGCCAGTCGGCCTGTCAGCTGGTGGGGACTCCACAGAAGCTGCACAGCATCACAGGGTGCCTGCAGCACCTGCCCACCCAGCTCCCACACTGCCACCAGCTGCTCCAGCAGCGCCTCTCAGCCCCTGCAGCAGGTGAGTGTCCCAGACTGCCCCAGGCTGCAGGTCCTGGTGGGGGAGAAGGTGGAACAGAATGGAAGTGTAGCCTTTGTCATGGCCTGGCTGGAGGGTGGCTGAAAAAGCAAAAGCAAAGCCCTGAACAATGCTGCGGAAGCGATTAATGACATAAAGATGTACAGGGCAAGAGCCAGCAGTGAGGGTGACCACTGAGGGGTGGAGGCAGTCCCCATTGCTGGCCAGGCCCCTGAAATATTCCTAGGACTGGAACCCTGGTGACAATGCCTTTCCTGTTTCTGCAGGGCTGGCTGCCATGCTGCAGGAGGATGGACCCCGCAAGTCCATGTTGATTTTCCAGCTCTCTGAGGCTGGGGATGTCTTCTGCCAGAGGCTGATCCACAAGGCAGCACAGCCTCCTGCACCCCCATCGAAGGATGAGGCCACAACAGCTCCTGGCTCTTCCCCCCTTTTCGAGGCTCCAGCCAGCAGCCCACATGGCTTGGGCAGTGAGGGAGAAGAGGAGGAAGAGCAAACATTCTACTTGCCCAACCTGGAGGTGATTTTCCATGAGGAGGAGGAGGAGGAAGACATGGGCACACCAGCACCCGTGGAGGAAGCTGAACTACTGCAGGAGCCCTGTGCCAGCCCCGAGCCTTCATCAG
>NW_005054726.1:49661-50486 GCF_000277835.1 Geospiza fortis | reverse complement strand
AACGCGGGATAAGGGGGCCACACCGGGGTGTGTGGGGTAACAGGGGCAACGGAGTGGGTCCGCACCATGCTTACTTCCACCTTCGGGCAAAGTCCGCGGCGGACATGAGCACCGGCCCGCGCACCCCTAGGCCACGGCCCGGGGCCTCGGAGCACCCGTGGGTATCCACCCCCAGCCCAGCCTGCTCCCCCCTGGGCAAGCCGCACCCCCAAGGCACAGATGTCTGTCAGGCCCGTGGACATCCCCCTGTTAGCCTAGTGAGCACAGCCCACTGTCTAGGACAGTCCCCTGTCACCCCTGTCAGCACAACCCGCTACCAGCCCCCTGGGCATCTGCCCCTCTTACCCCTATGAGTGTTACCTCCGTGTGCACCTCCCTGTTGCTCCATGTGGTACCCCCATCACAGCCAAGCATCACTCCCGTGGGCACCCCACCATCACCCCTGTGTGCACCCCCAGGACCCCTGTATGAATCCCACCACTTTCCACATGCATCCCCATCACATCCCCCATCACCTCATGCATTAGTCCTATCACCCCCACGTGTATCCTGCATCACCCCACATGCATCCCTGGCCCATATCCCAGCGTGCACTCCATGTCAGCCCCATGTGCATCCCCTCAGGTGTCCCCTGCCACCCCCACATGCTTCCCACCATTACCCCCATGCGCTCCCCTCCATCACCTCACACGCATGTTCCCCCACATTCCCCCACCCACCCCCACGGCGGTGTCCTTGTCCTTGTCCCCGCGGGCACAGGCTGTAAGCCAGGTATGCCCCGCAGCCCCAGCGGTGCGTGTCGGCGCCCGGCAGGCGGGGCGGGGG
>NW_005054726.1:48110-49428 GCF_000277835.1 Geospiza fortis | reverse complement strand
GCAGGGCGCAGCAGGCAGCAGCGGCTGGCGAGGAGGCAGGAGGGCAGCCCACCATCTTCAGCAAGATCATCGACCGCACCATCCCTGCCACCATTCTTTATGAGGATGACAAGGTAGCTGGGACAGCAGGAGCTGTGTCCCCACTGGGGCAGGGGGGCAGAACCCACGGGTGTGGGGCTTACCCTGCTCCCCCTGGTAGTGCCTTGTCTTCCGTGATGTGGCCCCACAAGCCCCCGTGCACTTCCTGGTGATCCCCAAGCGTCCCATCCCCCCGATCAGCCGTGTGAGTCCCCAGGACACTGAGGTGAGTCCAGAGAGGTCTCTGGGACGTTGGTGGTGGGGATCATACAATACTGACCCTGCCACTCCCCCCTCCTTCAGCTGCTGGGGCACCTGATGGTGGTGGCAGCACGCACGGCACAGGCAGAGGGCCTGGCTGAAGGCTACCGCCTTGGTGAGTTGGTATCCCCTACCATGCCGTGGGGCAGGACCCTCACTGGTGGTCCTGGGGACAAAGGGGGTGGCCTGACCCTTGTACCTCTCCTGACAGTAATCAACGATGGGAAACATGGCGCACAGTCTGTCTACCACCTGCACCTGCCTGTGCTGGGGGGGCGACAGATGGGCTGGCCCCCTGGCTAATGCCCACTACCCACTTGCTTCCCAATAAAGCATCTCCTTGGTGGCAACTTCAGTAGCTCTGCATCGGGGTGGCTTTTTTGGGGGTGGAGGTGGCTGGCCTGAGCAGGGCAGGGCTGGCCTCCATTGTCACAGCAGTAGAGTTGGTACTCTGCTTTTTGCAGAGGGTCTGGGCTCCCCATACCAACCCCACAGTTGAAGCAGAAGGGTTTTGTGGGGCTGCTCACAGGCAAAAGACTCATCTTGGTGCTGGGCTGGGGGAGCAGGCTGGGTGCCACAAGGTTGTCCCCAAGGTGGGGAACATCCTAGGGGTGTCAGTAGTGCACCACGTACAGGGCTGCCCAGCCAGCCCCACTGCCAGCATGCAGCCCCAGCATCCCTGAATGCCCCTGCTCTGCCGCAGGTTGCCCCCTTGCCAGCCCCCTCGTGTTGCCACCAGAGCCCTGCACTGGACACTGATGTTTCCCTGCTTTAAAAAACCAGTTAATTGCACTAGATTGATCTGAATGCCCTCGGGGCAGGCTTGTTGACTGCATGTGTACTTCTTGTCCACCCCAGACGGGCCTCTCTGGGAGCTCCCAGGAGGATCATAACCCTTAGCAGAGCACAGGGCAGGACAGGCTGTGTGGTGGGTGGACCGGCTGCCCCCTCCATGTACACATACTCGTGTACTCCCCCA
>NW_005054726.1:45849-47069 GCF_000277835.1 Geospiza fortis | reverse complement strand
TCCAAGGCTGCTGCCCAGAGCTGAGGCTGCCAGAGCACAGCCCCACAGTGATGCCCCACAGACCACCCCAGGGTGGTTTGCCCCACAGTGGGTGTGCAACCCTGGGTGGCATCGCCAGGCTCCCTGTCCCACAGTGTACTTTGGTGCTGTTGGTGTCCCTTCAGTATCCCTCAGGCACCCATGCTGCCTAGCCATGGGTAAGCCCACGGGTGTTTGGTGGGGAATCTGAGGATGCTCCTAGGAAGACCACCAAGGGATGCAAGCAGGAGCAGGATCCCCAGGCTGCCAGCCCTTCAGCATGAGCTGGTGTAGGGGTGCACCTCAGGGACCACCACAGGGCCCATGGCTGAGCATGGGGTCACAACCAGCAGCATGGAATCCAGAACCCTCACAGTGAGCTGCCAGCCCTGGGGGCACCTTGGCACCAACCTCTCACCAGGGGCAGCAGGGCTTATGTGGCCCCAGCATGGGGAAGCCATGAGATGAGCTTGGGACATGTCTCCCATTTCTCCCTCCTCCCTGCAGCTGTGCAGCAGATGGGCTTGGAGGAGCCCCTGCTTGGCACGGGGCCGAGGGCCCGCAGGGAGGAGCGGTCCCCGGTGGGGCCCCTCCCCGGCCCACCGAGGCCAGAAGGACCGAGCACATCCCCAGCCAGGAAAAACAGAGGCCCCAGCGTGGAGTGCACGGTGCTCCGTCGGCACACACCGCAAAGCACTGGAATAACAGCCCTTGCTCCCGAGTCTGCCGCCTGCTATCAAAGGGCCCTTCTTCTGCTCGGCCTCTGTGGGGATGGGGCCGGGGGCCCATCGAGGGCTGGTGGTGAGAGGAGGCTGCTCCTCCACGCTGGCGGGCACGGGCTGCACCCAGCCAGGCGCCGGGCACATCCCGCCCCATCACCCTAGGGCAGCTGGGGGTCCCTGGGGCAAGTGGGCATATTCCAGTGCCAGGCCCAAGCAGTGTGGCGGTCACTTGGGTCAAGCCGTGGGGAGCAGTGTGTCCTCAGGAGCCCTGGGCACGTTCCTCCTGCTGCCCCAGTGGGGCTGTGCTGGCTCTGCCCAGGTACAGTCCACCCCCGAGAGACCTCGCGGCTAGATTTGCCCTAAGTGCACCGGGACAAGATGGTGCGGGGTACATGGACTACAGAGGTGGGGATAGCCTTGATCCTGTAGTGCAGCGCGGACACCTCTGTGTCCCTGCAGCCCCGCGCCCCCATTCCCCCA
>NW_005054726.1:42531-44581 GCF_000277835.1 Geospiza fortis | reverse complement strand
TGTGACCCATGACTGGCAGCAGGAGGTAACTCCATAAGGGAAAATGCCCCTCCAAGTCGGCCCCATCGTGTCCCGCATGCTGATCTTGTGAATCTCCCTGCTCCTGGGCAGACACAGCTCTTTAAATAGCCACCCGGATGACCTTGAGCCCGGCAGGATAGAAAAGGGATGAAACTCAATAGCACAAAAGGCACAGGCAGGCACGTGGGGAGTAACAGTAAGGCAGGAGAGGAGCTGGGATCTTGCTGCTGGGAAGCAGGAGCTGTGTGTCACAGCTCATCACAGTGATATGGGGATGCCTGCTTGGGCAAGCCAAGCTGGGGTGCACCTGATAGACCAAACTGGGGCACACCCTGGGGACTCCATGGGTTGTTCAAGTGCCATAAGAGTGCTTGCCCAGGAGCAGTCTGGGCACCCAGGTGCTCGGGACTGCCATACAAGGCTGGCTGACCTCTACCAGGCAGAACAGGTCAGCCCTGTCCAAGCTGTGTCCCTGCTCCAGCTTTCCCAGGCTTCTGGCCAGAAAGATGATAACTCCTCTTTACAGCTTATGCCTCTAGGGCTATCAAAAGCCTAAAAGCCAGGAGCAGGCACACGGAAGTGCAGCATGGGCTCCTGCCTCCTTCCACAGCCCCCACTGTCCATCCCTAGGTAGTTGTGGATCCCCTGGACTCTCGGCCAAGGAAGGATTTGGGCAGTGAGGACTTACAGCGTGGCTACGATGGACTGCCAATCCACCAGTTTCTCTCCTCACTCACTGACAGCTCCCCCCTGAAGGACTGCCCGCCCCTCAGGGCTGTGCTGCTGGGGCAAGGTGAGGCTGGCCCCAACAAGCCACGTGCACCCCAAAAAGGCAGCAGGGGAATCTTAGCTAGGAGGCTGATGGCACCTTCCCCTCTGCAGGGCAGCGGAAGGCCGCACTGGCATCCATGCTCTACGAGAAATACAGGCAAGCCTGCACTCCCACATGAGACCCACCCTTGGGGCTGTGCCCCTGAGGAGGGGACCTGGGGAGGTGCGGATCCCAGAGCTGAGAGGTGTGGGGTCTGCTCTGACTGCAGCAAGGAGACAGAGGAGGAGATCCGACCCCGCCCGAAGCGCATGGAATCGATCTCCACCACGCACCACGACTACCGTGCCATGGGTTTCCAGTCCACACCCCAGCCCATCACCCAGGTACAGGCAGTAGATATCCCCTCCAGCAGCTTGCAGCAGCCTCCAGGGAGGCGGCAAGGCTCTTGTCCTGCTGAGCATGCCATCTCCTCCGGCTCACATTTTGCTTCCACTGCAGTGTCATGATTACTTAACGGAGCAGCCAAGCAGCTTCTGGATGGAGCAAGCCCGTGGACGGCCGGTAAGGCCCCCACCACCCTGTCCTGCCAGTACTCTGGGACTCTCAGCTGCTGACAGAGATCTCTCCAATTCTCTCCTCTCCAGGGTGTCACTGCCCTCTTCGGCAGAAACATTCCCTTCAAGAGGAATGCAGACTTCTCCACTCCCATTACCATGTACTTAGGGCATCCTGAGCCCTTCAACCTCTGTGACCCCTATGACCCCCTGAGCAGACAGCTCCAGCCCCACAAGTAATAAAAAACAAGGGGACACAGGTGGTGCCAGCATCCTTGCCTACCCCAAGGCTGTCCTCAAGCTGGATGCTTGGCGGGGGAGTACTCTGTCCCTGCAATCTCAAATCCCGTGAGAGCATGAAGCAAAATGGAAAACCTTTCAGCCCTGTTGCAAGTCACTGTTGACCAAAAACACACCGTGGCCCCAAGATTTCCTCCTTAGGCATGGAGGCAGAGCCCCTGGCACAGCCCCATCCCCTGGGACACGTCCCCTCCCGGCGCAGGCAGGCAGTGGGTGACAGGCAGCCGTTGTTCCAGTCCCCAGGCACAGGTGTGTTCCAGTAAGAGGCGGCAGCGGGGCGGCCAGAGCATGAGCTCAGAGGAACGCACTGCAGCCCTCACGCCAAAGCAAACCCACGGCAGCCCTGCCTTCCCAGCACCGCCCAAGCCCTCAACAGCCGCTCTGCGACCGCCCACCACTGGCT
>NW_005054726.1:41074-42381 GCF_000277835.1 Geospiza fortis | reverse complement strand
AGGATGGGTTTTTACATGCCCGGGTGGGGTTATATACAGGGGAGGGGGAGACTGGGGAGGGGGGGAGCTGCGGCATTGAAGCCTGACCTGGCCAAGGAGTCAGTCTGGGCTGGAATCCCCATTTCCCCCCACCCCAGGGAGGGATTGACATGGGCACAACTTCTGCTGGGGGCCAGGTACTGAAAAGAGACGGCAAAGTGCCCTGCGGGGCAGCCAGGCCCCGGAGAAGCTCAGAGCCAGCTGAGCCACAGGGGAGAGGGCAGGGGTGGCAGACCTCAGAGTGAGGGGGAATACAAGGTCTCTTGGGCTAGGTGAGGGCTGGTTACCCCACTCCAGCAGAGGCTGTGGGGAAGGTGGGCTTTGCTGGTGCTGATGGAGGGGAGCAGACGGTGCTGTGGCCGCTGCCCCACCTTGCCCAGGCCCTGCTGAAGCAGGGGGGCTGCAGAGTCAGGTGGATGCAGTGATGGGGGGGTGCCGGTGCATCCTGGAGCACCGGAAAGCACTGGTGGCCCCTTTGAGCTGGGGGCTCTGCCACAGCCACTGGGCTCAAATGACTTAAGGGTCTTTCCTCTCGCCCAGCAGCCAGTATGTCCGCATCTTTCCCTTGCCCTGGAGGCAGAGGTGAGCAAGTTAGACCCTGCCTGCCCCTGGAGCTGCTTCTTGGCTGTCATTCCCAGCACTCAGTGCAACAAGGGGTCCCAGCCCAAACCCACCTCCCCATCACATTTCCCTGAGGTTGGAAGGGCTGGCACCCCAGTGGCATCGCTGTGCCCTCACCTTCATTTCTACATCACCACGCAGCTCCAGCTCAAAACAGCCAAACTCATCCAGGACTTCTTTGGTGGCAGATGAGACATGAATCTTCAGGGCTGAGTATCACAGAGGAACAAGACAGACATGGCTGGGTGCCACAGGAACAGGACACACCCCGTGGCTCTGGATTCAGCTACCCTGGCTTACCCTGGCCGTTGGATTCCATGCGGGATGCGGTGTTCACCGTGTCCCCGAAGAGGCAGTACCGTGGCATCTTCAGGCCCACCACCCCGGCGCACACGGGACCTGCGGGCACAGAGGCACTCGGGGATGCTGCAGGGCGGGCAGGCGGGTGGGCAAGCACCCCCCAGCTGGCCGGCATGGGGGCTCACCGGTGTGTATGCCGATGCGCAGGTGGAGCTGGTCATTGGGACGGTGACGGATCTTGAAGGTTTTGACAGCCTCGAGCAGGGCCAGGGCCATACGGACAATCTCCCGGGCATGCAACTTCCCATTGCGCACCGGCAGCCCCGCGACCCCCATGTAAGCATCCC
>NW_005054726.1:34939-40147 GCF_000277835.1 Geospiza fortis | reverse complement strand
AACCACCCCCCAGCTGGCCGGCATGGGGGCTCACCGGTGTGTATGCCGATGCGCAGGTGGAGCTGGTCATTGGGACGGTGACGGATCTTGAAGGTTTTGACAGCCTCGAGCAGGGCCAGGGCCATACGGACAATCTCCCGGGCATGCAACTTCCCATTGCGCACCGGCAGCCCCGAGACCACCATGTAGGCATCCCCAATGGTCTCCACCTGTGGGGGCAGGTACAACCTGGGCTCCTTGCTGCCTGCCTCACTCTGGGGGGCTGTGCTTGTTCACCACACCACCACTCACCTTGTAGACGTCAAAATTGTCAATAATGGCATCAAAGCAAGTATAGAGATCGTTCAGCAACATCACGACCTGGATGGAACAAGGGTGTGTGTTTGCATCTGTGTCCCGCCAGCCCCAGGGATGGTACTCCCAGCGTGTGAAACCTCCACCAGCCCCACAGAGGTGCTGGCCCCCAAGTCCTGCTCTCACCTGCATGGGAGTGCTCTCTGCCGAGAGGGCAGTGAAGCCCACAATGTCACTGAAGTAGATGGTGACGCTGTCGAAAGCCTCAGCCCGCACTGTCTCTCCACGTTTCAGCTGCTCTGCCACAGAACTGGCAAGGATAATGGTGAGGTCCACCCCAAACCCACTCTTCCCTCTGCAGCCCTTGCCCCACACCAGCATGGAAAGCTGGCAAGGGATCCCATACTTGCACAGCAGCAGGGGCATGCTGTACCCACACCAACCCTCAGACCCACACACCCCCTTGTGTCCCCCTCTCACTGGGGCAGAATCTGGTAGAGGAGGTTTTCTGCCTTGCGCTTCTCCTCCAGGTAGGCCTGTGTCCTCTCTTCCACCAGCTTCTCCAGGTTGTTGGCATACTGTTCCATGCGTGACAGCAGGTTGTCCAGGATGCTGGTGCTTCCCTCCCTGGCAGGGTGCAGTCAGTTGGCACTGCAGGAAGAGGTGCCTCCCAACCACCACCCCCATGGCTGTCCCCACTTCTACCCAGGGCCACCATGCCCGCATGCCAACCACTCACTTGTTGAATCTACGGATGAAGATCTTGATCTGACTGAAGTCAGGGCGCTCGGCCGGCTCCTGCGCCCAGCAGCGTTCCATCAGCACTGCCAGCTCCTCACTGTGCACCCCGATGTCGATGGAGGGCCGGAAGAAGGGCTTCTGGCTGTTACGCACCTTCTGCACGATCTCTGCCAGGGTGTGGCCAACAGTGAGCACCAGACTTCCATGGTGGGGCAGGACGTCCCCACACGTGCTCTCCATCCTCACCTTTAGGGCTCAGGTCCATGCCCTCAATGTAGAAGGGGCCGTTGCGCAAAGCAACCTCCTGCACGATGATGCCGAAGCTGTAGACATCAGCTTTCTGCATGCCCGGGGTGGGCAGGTGTCCCTTCTGCAACAGCTCTGGGGCTGTCCACAGCTTCTCTGGTGGGACAAAGCAATCAAGCAGTGAGACAGGGCCACCTTATCCTCCTGGTCCTCCCAGGTAGGCACTCACTGGCATAGAGTGCATGTGTGTCCTCATTGTCGCTGGGCGAGCGGAAACTGGCCAGGCCGTAGTCGGTGATCTTCAGCACGAAGCGGCTGTCCACCACGCAGTTGGATGACTTGAGGCTGCCATGATGTCCAATGATGCTGTTGTGCAGGAAGGCCATTCCCTGGGACAGATGGACACAGTGAAGCTCATATCCCTCAGGCACCTCTCCCCATCCCCTCACACCACTCAGCTGGATACCTTGACAATGTCATTGATGAGGGAGTAGCGGAACATCCAGTCCAGGTTGATGCTCTCGTTCTCCAGGACATCCTGCAGTAGCACAGTGAGTGGACCCCACCAAGCACCAGATCATGGTGATGGCAGCCTCACCAAGTGCCCAGCTCGGGGGTCTGCAGCACCCACCCCCTCCCCTCCACTGGCCTCTGACACCTGCTTGGACAGCTCAGCTGTAAGGATTATTGGGAGGGCTCAGGCAGCCACTAGCATCTACAGCCCTGTCCACAACACGCGGCCCAGCTGGGTCACTAGAAATGACATGTCTCAGTGTCACCTGCAGTGTCCCCAAGCCCCACTACCTGCAAGCTGCCCCGTGGGCAGTACTCAGTGATGATGCAGATGTTAGGGGGATCGATGCACGCCCCGATGAAGCGGGTCAGGTGGTTGAACTGGATGTCTCGCATCTGCAGATGGAAGGGGATCCAAGATAGTCTTAAGCTGTTGCTCCTCCTGCCCTCCCACATGCCCAGGACCAATCCCTGCCCTCCCAAGCAGGTTGCCCACCCTAGCCTAGACCCCAGACCTACATGCTTTAGCTCGAAGAGCACCTGCCGCGTCAGCTCGATGCGCTTCTTGTTGATGTGCTTAATGGCCACAACATTGCCCTGGGGTGTTTGGGAAGGGGAAAAGGTCAATGTCCACTGGATGAATTTGCAAAGGGGAGGAAAGTGCCAACACTCTGTGGGATGGGGGTGCAGCCAAGTGGGAGCACAACAGAGCTGGGGCATATCAGGGGGAGGGCTCAGCTCCCTGCCTGCTGCACTGACCTTGAAGTGGCCGGTGTTGGCGAAGATCTGGTACTTGCCATGGGTGGTCATCAGGGAGCCATAGCTGGAGCCACGCTGTGGGAAGGAGGGGATTAGGGAGAGGAACCCTGGGATGGAGGGATGGCCTGCACCAATGGAGCAGGACAGGGACATCCAAGGTGTGAAGGGGATGGTACAAGATGGGCTCTAAGTGTCAGGACAAGCTCTGCATGCTCTGTAGAAAAGGAGAAGACTCCAGGATGAGGCACTGCACAGAGTGTAGGACATAGACAAGGTATAGGGGGTGAAGGGCAACATAGGGACTTGATGAAGTACAGTGCTACATAAAGAATTCAGGGCTGTGTAGAGGAAGGATCTACTGTGGCTCTGCAGGAAATGGAAAGTCATGCCAGGGATGGATGGAATAAGTCTCTATAGGGAATGGAGAGCTATATAGGGATGAAGGGTTGTATTGAGGAGAGATTCAGTGGGGCTGTGGCTCTGTAGGAAACAGAGGCTTATGACAGGGATCAACAGGGAGGGGTGTCATGCAGGGAGGGAGGGCAGACAGGGGCAGGGTGGTGCCTCAGGGATGGCTCCTCTCACCAGGGACAAGGTGAGCCGGCTGCCCGCTGCCTTGTGGTACCGCTCAGGACTTCCGAACTGCAGCTCATCCCAGCGGATCCTCCAGAGCATGCTGGCAAGCTCCTTCTCCAGCATCAGCTTCCTGGGGGACACATAGGGGTCAGGCCCCCATCCCCTCTCCCCTGCCTGCCCGCCCATCAGACAGAGGCTCCCCCAGTCCTGACTGACCTGAAGATGAGGAAGCTGGAGATGCCAAACATGACAAAGGTGAGGCCAGTGCCCAATGCCACAATGGCCAGCATAGAGAGTGGGGCTGCAGGCAGGAGAGGATATGTCAGGGTGGCCCAGCTGGCTATGACAGCCAGACTGACGTGCACCCGTATGGAAGCTTGCTGGGGTCCAAGGGATGTGGGGACCCAGGACACCCACTTTTATCACAGGAGGGGTCATCCACATCAAAGACACAGGGAGGGTTGTCCAAGGCCGAGTAGTGTCCCACCACCTAAGGCAGGCAGAGAGAGATGAGGCCACCCCCAGCCCCCCCCATCCCATCCCCCAACCCCAGCCATGGGGAACTTCCCCCACCTCATACTGCCCGGTCTTGGGGTCACTCATGGCCCATAGGTTGAAGTCAGTGTCCCGGTCATTGTTGCTGTCCATGCTCACAAGCCCTGTGACACCTGTGGGAAAATTAAGACGCAGGTGGGATGGGGACTGAGTTCCACCGCCCCCACAGCAACCCCAGCCCCGCTGCCCCCATCCCAGTGTTACCCTGGAACTTGCGGTCCCGCATCTTCTCGATGATGTGGGTGGCGTTTTTCTTGGAGCCGCCCTCACGCAGAGTCTCATTCAGCACCATGGCGTACAGCAGCATCCCATCATAGAAACACCCCGCCACCAGGTTCATCTGCCAGGGGGAATCTGAGCACACCCACAGCCACGCACACAGGAGCATCCCAGAACCTTCACAGCAGCACCACGCACCCACCCACCCCCCATAACCACTCTGGGGCCAGCATGCACCCTCCAGGAATGGCAGTGTCTGTGGCTGTTTCCACCAGGGATGATCCCTCTGGCACTGTCTGTGGCTGTGTCCCACCCTCTGCATCCTGGTGAGGTGCCTCAGAGCCATGTGAAGGGACCCCACCACCCCAGCATACAGGGGGACTCACTCACCAGGGAGTAGTTGAGCTGCACCCCAAATTTTTGCTTAGCTCGCAGGATGAGCTGGGTTTGGAATTGCTGGTACTCAGGGTTTTGGGGCTCATAGTAGGTGATCACCAGTACCATCTGCAACCAAGCACAGCACCCTGGTTCACACACTGGGGCCAGGCTGGGGACGTTTCTGTCCCCAGGCAGGTGGGCACAGCTCACCTGGAAAGCCTCACGCAGTCCTGAGTCCTGGCCAGGGCTCTCCTGCCAAGGCTTGAAGGGGTCACGGGCAGAGTCGCCCCGCAGGCTCTCCCCGAAGACATCCAGGTAGAAGAAGACGTAGTCGCCGTTGGTGAGGTTCTCCTGTTGCGCCAGCTGCATGATCTGCCGCAGCATCTCTGGCGGCCCACAGAGATACACCACTGCCAGAGAGAGGCAGGGGCTTCAGCGGGGCAGGGACACCCCACTGCACCCCAGGCACGCAGCCAGGGATGGGGCAGGTGGGGCAGAGCAGCCCCGGGAGGCTGCAGGGGCGATGGAGCAGGCAGATGGGGCAGGGCTTGGCTCACTGCCTCCCTGCGACCCATGGCCAGACCCACAGCCCCTGCTGGCACTGACCCACTCCTGCCATCAATCACCTCAGACTGAGGGGAACAGGAGAACAGGGAAAAACTTGCTGGAAATCATGAGGTGGATGCCCCACGCACAGACCCCACACACCCTGATCCAGCAAAAGCCAGCCAGAGGATGTCTCCCCCCTACATCAGTTTCCGTGCTGCTCCATGCCAGCCCTAGCCACGGAATCAGGGGGGCTGGGAGAGGCACTGGAGCCGTGCGCCGGAGGCCCCTGGGGAACCCGGGCTGTGGAATGGGACAAACCCATGTTTGGGTTCGTGGCCGGCTGTCTGTGCGGCAGGGATGCGCAGGGTCCCAGATTCC
>NW_005054726.1:31387-34581 GCF_000277835.1 Geospiza fortis | reverse complement strand
GCCGCCCTCCGGGATGGGGTCTCTGCTGCTGGAAGGCACCCAGCCATGCAGGCACCCAGCCATGGGGGAAGCAGGGCTGGCAGCGTCACCCACGGGGGCAGTGAGGAATCCCCCCGGTGGGAAAGAGACCCAGCACAGCCACCTTGGGCACAGGGAATCCACAGCAATGTGGGGAGCTGCTCCTGGGCACGGGGGAGGGAGAAATAGCAGCACCGTGGGCTGTGTGTGAGCAACAGCCTGCTTCAGGGCTTGAAATGGTTCCCTCTGAATGCTGCAATACTTCAAATAAACACTCTTGGCTTCTCCACTTTGCTAGTCCTGCATCAAGAAATGTCTCCAGATTTCTCATCCAGGGTGGACAGCTCAGCACCACCCCAACATGCAGAGCCTGAGGGTTCCCCCCACGGACATAGACGGGACCCTCCCCGTCCCACTGCAGGCACCAAGAAAAGGGAGCCACAGGGGCTAGGGAGCCACAGCAGCTGGTGGCAGATGGTGGGACACCGCAGGCAGCCAGCCCCTGCGGCGGCAGCAAAAGCCTGCCTGGTCAAAGGCCACCAAGCAAGGGGATGGACGGCGCCTAGATGGCTCCCTGGGGACAGGCTGCATGAGCTGTGCAGAAGGAAGGGTCAATGCTTGGGGCTCTCCCTAGGCAGGCAGCTGCCTCCAGCTGGCAGCTTCCTGCATGGCCAGCAGCGCCTTAGGGGGCTCAGGCACCCCCAGGGGCCGGCAAATGGCCAAAGGCAGCCTCAGCATCACCCAGGACAAGGGGAATGGAGTTCTGCAAGGCTGGAGTGCATCCAGACCCCTGACTGATTTATTGAGGGGGTGTCTCTGGCATAGGTGGCAGAGTGCCAGGTCCCAGGGAAGGGGCAGGACCACGAGCATGCAGATGAGGTGGCAGAACACTGCTTGACCCCTGCATGATGGAAGATAACCCTGAAATGAGGGCAAATCCCAGGTTCAGGCAGAAAATCCTAGTTTCAAGCAGTTCCACCAGCACAGGGCACTGCAGTGCAGAGACCATGGCCCTGGCCCAGGGGGAGTGTGGGGGGGAAAACCAAATGCACTCCCCTCCAGCAGCACCACCCAGCCATCTCTCCAGGCAGGGCATCTGGGCTTTCTGCAGGCAGATGTGCCGGTAATTCTCTCAACCACAGCTCTAATTATATCAGTGCTTTTGCAAATGGCAGGAGAGACGTGGGCCCCTGCACGTCTCCCAGGCACAGGTGAGAGGGGCAATCCCACCCCCCCTCGTGCCCGTTCATTAGACCTGTGACTGTCAAGACCAGCAGTGTTAGGGATGCACAGAGGGGCAGGGAAGCGGCTTTCTCTAGGAAACATTCACCAAACTCTTGCCCATGACTTGGGAGAAGGAAGGTGATGCCAAGAGGGATGATACATGGTGTTATTGCAGGTCATGGACATGGATGCAGCTGAAGACCCTGCTTCTATTTCCCCGCCATTCCATGCAGGAGTCCCAACCCCTGGGACAGCCCGGCAAGTCTCCATTCCCTGCCCCACACACCTGGGCTAGGATAGGACCTACAACCATCTCTGCAGCTCTAAGCAGCCAACTCTGTGGGGCCAAGCACTCAGGCCCACTCAGCCCCACACTATGGCACCACCTCTGAGCTGTGGCCAGAGAGGCCCAGACCGTCTCAACATCCCTGCCCATGCCAGGGGGATGGAACTGAATGATCTTTCAGGTCCCTTTCAACCCAGGCCTTTCCATGGTTCTGTGATACTATGACCCCAGCTTAGAAAGCCCCTGGGTCTCTGTCCATGCCTGGCCTTCTCCCCCAGCAGCCATGACCCCCTGCCTGCACCAAAGGGACTGATTCCCACTGGAGTGATTTACGGCACCAAGATGGAAACGTTGATGGGAATCACTGCTTTCAGTCCTTCTCCCTGCAGAGTCCTTTGCCCTCATCCCATAATAACCTCCAAACCCCATGGCTGGTGATGGCACAGGCAGGAGCTCCCTTCCCAGTGGGGCAGCCATGGGATGCTCGCTCCATGGACTCAGCCTCACTGGCCTCAATCCTGACAGGAGCCCAGTCCAGCACCCCAAAGCACCTCCCCCTGCAGCCTGGTCCTGCCCAGCCTTGGACACAAGTCCTGCTGGCCCATCTGGCTCCACTTATCCGGGCTAGATGTCCTTCCTAATGACACAGCATCTCAGAATCCATTAAGAAGCACTGTGGAGTGGCTGACTCCAGGATTGATACACCCTGCTCATCAATAATGGAAGAGCATCAGGCTGCCCTTGCTCTC
Source organism: Geospiza fortis (assembly GCF_000277835.1). Taxonomy (NCBI): domain Eukaryota; kingdom Metazoa; phylum Chordata; class Aves; order Passeriformes; family Thraupidae; genus Geospiza; species Geospiza fortis. Next base: position 32,304 of record NW_005054726.1, on the reverse strand, counting down.
CCGCTGCCTCTGTAAGCCCCTCCATTTCCTCCCGCTCCCAATATAGCTGCTCTCCTGGGGCACTCGCAAGGCACCAAATTGATTTTTCTCTCCATCAGCAGGGTGGGGCAATCACAGCCCCATCCTGGGGGTGCAGCAGGGACAAGGCACAGCCCGGGGTGCCCAGGTGCCACTCTGGAGGGCTCTGCCCGAGCACGGCACAGACACCTAGGTATGCTGGCACCATGGTTCTCTGGGTATGTAACCACAGCTGATGCTGTCCTGCAGAGAGCCACATCCCCTCCATCACCTTCAGCCTCCAAGGACATGCCTGGGTCACCCTGATCCTGCTGACACACAGGGTGGGGTGGTCCCACAGGGTGCCCCTCACAGCATGTGTCCCAAGAGCTGGGGGTCTGCCCCAGCTCTTGCTGGCAAAGGTTGACTGGACTGGGGGCCTGGGAGGGAGACACCGTGCCCCCTCCTCCTGCTGCATCCTGGCCCCTCCACTGGCACAGGGTTTGGTCCGGGGAGGGCTGAGGTTCTGTCTTGTCCCCTGTGAACTCACCTCCTGTGCAGGTCCTGCTGCTCCTCCAGCCCCACTGTGACAAAATGTGCTCAATCCTCACTGCACCCCACACAGATCCCATTTTGCCCACCCCTCCCTGTGCCCCACATGGGTCCCACTCTGCCTCCAGCCCCTCCCTGTGCCCCACAGGGGTCCCACTCTTCCTCTGGCCCCTTGCCATGCCCTACCACAGGTGTCACTCTGCCCACTCCCTACTGCACCCCACACGAGTCCCACCAGCTCCGTGTTCCCTTGCCGCGCCTCACACGGGCACCATTTTGCTCTCAACCCCTCTCAAGTCCCATTGTGTCCTCAGACCCTCATGGTGCCCCACAAAGGTGCCACTGCCTCCTTGGGCTGTTGCTGAACC
>NW_005054726.1:30874-31352 GCF_000277835.1 Geospiza fortis | reverse complement strand
CATTTATTTCACTGCCCTCTCTGACACTGCTGTGCCCTGTGTGGATCTCCATTGCCCCCCAATCCCTTGTTGTGCCCCAAACAGGTCCCACTGCCACCCCTGGTCCCTTTTTGTGCCACACATGCATCCCACCGTATTCCCAGCCCTTTGCTGCATCCTGCAGCTGTCCCGCTGTATCCCCATCCCCTCTCTGTGCCCCAGATGTGGCCTGCTGCTCCCTTAACCCCTTGCTGTACCCTACATGTCATCCACGGTACCCCAGTGCCCTCCTGCACCCCATCCTTCCCCCTGCTGTGCCCCAGACGGGTCCAATGCCCCGCCCCGTGCCCCCCACAGATCCCATCTCACCCTCAGCCCCTCGCTGTGCCCCGCGGAGGATTTTGCCTCCCCCCCTCCAAGCCCTACGCAGATCTCCCGAGGGGAGGCCCCTCCACTCTCCCTCCCTCCTCCCACTCCCACCCCGCCGCCCCCGCTCCGC
>NW_005054726.1:30615-30793 GCF_000277835.1 Geospiza fortis | reverse complement strand
AGTGGGCGGCGGTGTCGGGGCCGCCCTCCTCGGGGGAGTAGATGTGGACGGTGACGGTGAGGTTGTTGCCATCCTGCAGCTCCTGGTAGACACCCTCGACGGTGAAGTAGTAGGGTCGGTCGTCGGTCTTGCGGTCCACGTAGAGGAGCACGGCGCGGGCGCCCCGGTGGAGGGGGGG
>NW_005054726.1:29566-29762 GCF_000277835.1 Geospiza fortis | reverse complement strand
TGTTTTAGGGGGTCCGGGAGGAGAGGCAGGGAGGGGCATCCGCGCTCGGGGTGTCCCCAGTGGGTGGAGGAGCGAGGGAGGTGTGCTTTGGTCCTCGTGAGGTGCAGTGAGGGGGAATCGGAGCAGAGGGCATCGGTTGGGGCAGGGGACTGGGGTGCTCGGCTTCTGGTGGAGGGGGTGGGGGGGGGCGCGGGGG
>NW_005054726.1:28438-29536 GCF_000277835.1 Geospiza fortis | reverse complement strand
GAGGGGGTACGTGGGATCTAGGGTGCGTGAGGGGAATTGGGGTTTGGGGTGTCCCGACTGGGTGGGGGGTTGAGAAAGATGTACCTGGGCTCGGGGAGCTGCAGTGAGAGAGCATTCAGGTTCTAGGGTGCCCCAATGACTAGGGACTGGGGAGAGGATGTCTCAGGCTGGGGGTCCCCAGGGTTTGGGGATGCCAGTGGGGTGCGGGGGATGTGCATGATGGGGGAAAGGGGTACCCTGGGGAGGGGTGCGAGGATGTGAAGGGATAGATGGGTCTGGGATACAGTCAGCTGGAAGGGGAGGGAATATCCTGGGTGTGAGTGTCCTCACAAAGGATTTTTGCGAGGTCTTTAACTGTCGGATAAAGGAGGAATCAGGCTCTGAGGAGGGGCTGCCCGGGGTCTGACTGGTCCCTTGTGGGGGCTTCCAGTGCTTTGGCCGTGGGTATCTCCCCTGGGGGAAGGGTATGAGGTTGGAGATGTCCTCGGGGATTTGGGATGCAGGGAGGTACCTGGGGAGTTGGACCCTGAGAGCGGGGATGCCCTGGGGAACCAGCCGTCCCCGAGACCCAGTGTGTTTGCCCAGCAGTGGAGGGTGCCCTGGAACCCGTGCCACAGGGACCTGGCCGACAGGAGCCCTGACGGGGCAGGGGAGCTGAGGGCAGGGGATGGCGGGGGGCTGGATGCCCCGGGCATGTCACCACGGCTGTCACTGCAGCTTTCGGGGCTTCAGCCCCTCTGCCATGGGACACGGGCCTGTGGGGTGGTGGGTAGGAGGGTGGACGCATACGAGCGGAGAACAGGGGAGCGCTCGGGGTGCAATGAGCCTTGCACAAGCCCCCGTGGCGCCCTGGGGCTGCGATAACGCGGGCAAAGCGGGGCTGCCGGTCCTCCCGGGGATTTGGGAAGGGCCTAAGGGGATGTCATGGGTTGCCATGGGGGGCCGCCCAGCCAAGGGGGACACAGAGGTGCCGTGCGCTTGTTTGCAGGGCGCTTCGGTGGGGCAAGGGGAGCTCGGCGGAGGCAGCATGCCTGCGGTGCATTCCTGGCATTCCCAGCCTGCTGCCTGCTCCCATCGGGCGGGGCTGGGGGGCGATAG
>NW_005054726.1:6585-27506 GCF_000277835.1 Geospiza fortis | reverse complement strand
ACACACCATACACACACCATACACACCGCACACACACCATACACAACCCATACACACACCATACACAAACCCCATACACCATACACACACTATACACACACCATACACACACCATACACACACCCCATACACACACCATACACACCCCATACACACACCATACACACCCCATACACACACCCCATACACACACCATACACACACACCATACACACCCCATACACACACCATACACACCCCATACACACACCATACACACACCATACACACACCATACACACACCATACACACACACCACACACACAGACTTACCATACCTTAGGTTTTTTCTAGCTCCATTGTCCGTTCCCTGTCCCAGCACCCTGCTCCTGGTGCCTGCAGCGGTACATGGCTATCTGTGGTGGTCCATGGTGGCCCACTGTGGTGATGCCTCCCCCCGTTTTCCAGGCTGCACTGCGATCTGAGAATTGCTCCTTAGGCCTGAGCCTTGAAAACAGCACCTGGGCTCAGCTCTTCTTCAGCTTATCAGAAATACTCCCTGATAATAGTTCCTGCTTCCAGGAACTGCTGCTGTCTCACAGAGCTCCTGGGTTTTTCATGAACAGCGCTGGCAACTGTTTTTCTTCTTCCCTGAAGGGCAGAACATGGCTGTTCTCAGATATCCAAAGAAAGTGCGGGCTGAAACTGTGGCAAGGATGGAACTGTGTTACAACTAAAGCCCACTCTCTTGCCGCCTGTAAACAGTGGTCCAAAATGAGACCCCCTGAGCTGTCCCGGACCACAGCAGGCTGTGGCCAGCATTTCCCTCTGAACGGGGCCTCCCAGAGCCGGCAAACTCAAGCCTGTTGTACTTTGGGATCACCCAACGATGATGGATCCTGGGCTGGTACCCTCGCTCCATGAGGCTCAGCCCTTTGCCTGTTGCGGGGATGCAAAGGCATCCAAAGTGAGCATTTCACTGACCCCTGAGGGGAATTTTTCACAGGTACCTTGTCTTTCTGTCTGTGTGCATGCCCCCTGTGCACAGGCTGTACCAAATCTGGGAGAAATGCTGCTCTCTTAGGTGTTTAAGTATCTCAGATCTAAGTAACTTAAGCCTGTAAGCAAGGTTAAGTCATAAGTTATAAGCAAAGTTAAAGGCTGCTAAAGTGTTCTTTTGCTAAGTTGTTAAGTTACATATGTTAGATGCTGTAAAGTGTTATTCCTCTGTCAAATTGTTAAGTTACAAGTTAAATACAAGTTAAATAGTGTTACGAGTGAGTGCTGCTAAGCTTTTAGGCCATATTCCTTTTTATCCTTGCCCTCACTGGCTTTTTGTCACACACACACACACACACACACATACACACACACACACACGTACACACATACACAGACACACTGACACACATGCAGAAACACAACCCTAGATGGCTCTTGGTTCATGTCTGTTTTGATTGCCTGGATTTTGTTTGTTGTTCCTTTTTTCTCCTCAATGTGACTTAATTGTCTTGTAAGTGAATCTTGCCAATGAACATTGTCACGCTGCCACTTGATATTAAATTTGGTTTTTGCTGATACCCTTGCCAGTGATTTTTTAAAGTGATCTCAAACACTTGTTAGTGACACACGTGCTGGTCCTAGGACTGCACCGGATCATGATGAGCACCGAGGGCACAGTTATACTTGTCTGCTCTGGGGGGCTCACACCCCTGAGATTCCACTCCTCTTTTCCATGTTCTCCTGGCAAGCACAACCAAGCCCCTGGTCCCCAGAGATGACAATTGTTTTTCTACCTCCTGGCGTGCAGCAGCACAAGGCCATGGGCCTTGCCAAGCTCCTTCACCTCCATGCTGAAAGTGGAGCCAGAAACCTGCCAGCCTCAGGAGGTGGCTGTAAAGAGCGTGGCAGGCACCACAAGCGAGTGCCTGCAGCCCCGTCCTCACTGCCAGGGCCAGGAGGAGCCGCGCAGACACTGCTGTGCCAGGGCACAAGCAGCACTGGGTCACAGGGAGGGCTGGCATGGACGGCATGGATGGCAGCAGCCCCTTCCTCCCGGAGGCTGCGTGGAAAGAGGCCAGGGATGGAGAAGGCACCGCCGAGGACTCACATTTCTACTCGAGTGTGGGTCAGGCTTCTGCTGGGGTCTCTATTGCCAGTGCTCACATTGCCACCATCCCTAATGGGAGGGCAACACCTTCAGAAGGTCAGAGAGGCTTCCATCAGGTGAGCACAAAGCACCCAGGACTGGTGCAGATACATGGGGTGACCTTTCCACATACGGGCTTCCTGTGCTTCTGCTGTCCAGGGAGTCTGAAGGGTTCCTTGTTCGGATTTGAAGTTTGTGTGCCAGTAATGGAAAAAATAGAGCAAAGGCAAATATTTTAAAGGGAAAATTGTGGATGAATGTGGCAGCTGTGTCACCTCCCTGGTTCAGGACAAGGGTTGTCACTGTGTCTCCATGGGGAGAGCCCCTGGAAGCCACAGCTCTCTGTGCCCCAGACCCATGGTGGGATCCTAGGAGTGTCCTTTCAGGGCACTAGGACAGGAAGTGTCACTCATGAACCCCTTCAGGTGGGTGCTGCCTGTGCCAAGCCAGAGACAGCTCCTACAGTGCTTTCCCCTGCAACTTCTCTGGGATGCCCAGGCTGAGTATGTGGGTCTCAGTCCCATACCTAGGTAATCTTCTCTACCACGAAGCCACCAGCCATTCATGGCTTTTCCTGCAGTGTCCCTAGAGCAGGGTATCACCCCAGCATGGCCCTGAGGGGGGCAGTAAAACAGCCAATGCACTGTGCAGGGGGATCCCTCTTTCAGATACCACACTGAGGCCAGGGATCTGCAGGATCCACCCAGGACATAGAAAGCCTCAGGGTCTCCTGAGGGGCTCTCCCCATCCCTGCATCCCAATGAAGCAATGTGCCCAGGACCAGGCTGGGAGTCCCCTGTGGATCCTTATAATGTTCCAGGCCATTATATGCTGAGGTCAGTGCTGGTGGCATGACATTGCCACAGCAAAGTCTCCTCCAAAATGAGGGGCCTGGACCATTGACCTCCCCGGCAAGTCCTCAGGCCAACAAGTGCCTGGCATTTTTTGGCTGGTGCGGTTTCTGCGTGGCCTAGGAATGATCTCCTAGGGTTATTTCTGACTCACAGGACAGGAAACATTTCGGGGTTTAAGCCAAGCTGAATAATATGCTCATTTCCTTGTGCCAACTACAAAGCACCTGCTCCAGGGGATTTATGGAGTGCCGGCCTCTCGCAGGCACCGTGCGGCTGCCTGCCCGGATGTTTTTATTTTCCTGGTATGGCCAGCAAGTGCCAAGGCCTGTTTTCCTAAACACCCCGTGACCTCCTGGCATGTTTCTTTGAGGGGAGCCCAGGCAGAGCCACGGGCTGCAGCACACCCGTGCTGGGATACCCAGGGTGCTGGAGAGCCGGGGTGGGTGCCAGCACCCTGCCAGGGCTGAGGGCAGCAGGTGGCCAACCCACTGATGCCAAAACCTGGCCTGATGCAGAGCAGCCACAGCTAGGATAAATGACCTGGGAAAGTCCCAAAGGAATGGAACATGGGCATGAGCAATGAGCAGGGGAGGATGAGACCATGTGAGAGAGGACAAGAGGGCACGAGTGAGCTCCAGCGTGGGACTGCCCAGGACACAGAGCCCACCCCGTGACTGGGGACCTGCAGACACCATCCCACAGCAGGCCCTGTCCCACGGCAGGGAACCCAGCCAGGGTTGCAGAGCCCCTGGGAAATGCTGTGCCTAGCCTCTAGGGTCAGAACAGCTCTTCCTGCAAGGAGGGTTGGGGTGCTGAGGCCAGGGACATCCATGGAAGACACAAGGCATGCCAACATGCCTTGCAGCCCATGGTTCTGCACCTGCACTGAGCTTCACCTAGCAGGCAGATAGTCTGCAGAGTTAGGTGACATCAATTTTTTCTCACATCCCCTCTATTTTGTCCCCTTTTTGGAGCAACAGTCTCATTGCTGGTGGGGCCGTACTCCAGCCCCTATGAGCTGTCCCATCTGGCCTGCCAGCTGTGGGATGAAGGATGCCATGAGCCAGCTATCATGCCCCGTCATTCCTTTGTCTTCCCTTCCCAGCTCCTGACTGCCTATCTCTCCCTCACTCCTCTGGTCACCTTTCCGCGGTGAGCAGTGAGCATTCACGAATGCTCATCACTCAGAGCCAGCATCTACCTGCACCTGCCCTGGTGCCCTGGGTACTCTGGCGCTTGAAACACCCTCAAGGTGGGCAAAGAAAGGTGCCCACATCCCAGAGCTGCTTCAGGGTCCACAGCAGCACCAATGCAGTTTGGTCCAATGATAAACTGGGGTTGTGGATTTTTTTGTTTGTTTTGGGGTTTTTTGTTTGGTTTTTTGTTGTTGTTGTTTGTTTTGTTTTTTGGGTAGTTTTTTTTTTCTTTTTTGTTCAGAGAAAAAATAAAATAGCTTTGGGGACCAGGAGCCAAGATCCCCAGTGCCTAAAACAGCAATCACAGCACTTCCTTGGATTTATGGTGTTTGCTTTCACAATGCCAGCCGAGATCCTGTTTGCTTCCTGCTCCGCAGCTGCAGCTCCAGCTGAAGGCTCAGGAGATTCAGGTTTTATAACCCTCCTGGATTCTGCTGATGGCAACTTGTCCAGCATCAGTTATTACCCCCTGAGCCTCCTGCGGTGCTGGGGTGGGCTGTTGTCACCTCATCCCAGCACCACTGGCTTGGGTGCTCTTCCTTCCCCATCCATGGGGTCACAGCCCCAGCACTGGGCATTCTGCTGCTCTGCAGAGGTATTGCTGGGAGAGGAGGCCAGCAGAGCTGTGTCCCTGGTGGGGTGCAGCACACAGCTTTTCTCAGACACAGCTACACTCTGAGACCCAGGCCAGGCAGGAGAGCTGGGTCCTGCTGGGAGGATGCTGAGACATGGATGTGACCTTCTGCAGGATCCTGGGATACTCAAAGGTGGTGACTGCTCCTCACTGGCACACACGTGGACAGGCAGTGATCCCTTCTGATGGGCTCTGCCTGGTAAATCAAAGGGACTGAACTTCTAGAGAGGCACTTCTTCCAGCCCCTTTATCCTCTCTGTGGTTCTTCCCCAGGTCTCAGCTGTTCCCCAAGATGTGAGACCAAAAGCAGCTGCTTTCTTTCAGTCTCTGCAGCAAAACCTCCTCCAGGGTGGCACAGCAGGAGAGGGTGTCAGCTCCTCCTGCCACAGTGCCCTCAAGAGCCCAGGCAGAAGCTCTGAAACACCAAGTCCAATTGCAATTATTGCTTTCCAAATTACAAGTTCCCTCCTGTACAACCTGGACCAAAATGCTCTGGATCACCCATGGGGTTGTGTGTGCTGGGGACGGGTGGGTGCCCAGGAATGCAGAAGTGGTGGAAGGAAAGTGGTCAGGAGGGGAAATAGCAGGATCAACAGGCTGTGGGGGACCACCAGCCCCTTTCTTTATGCACAGACACAGTGTGGATGGTGCTCCACTGCCCTGGTCCCTCTGCAGTGGGCCAAGAGATGTCCTGATACTCCTCTATTTCTCTGCATTTTCCCAGCAAAGCACTTTGAGTGAAAACCCAATAGCCATGAATGGACTCGTAGCTTTAACCCTCTATTTAATGAACCATAATGGCTACAGAAATCCTGAGAATGCCTCTCCACGTCCCTGATGGAGCAGGGGCAATGCCCTTCCCCACAGCCACGAGATGCTGTCGCCCCAGGTTTTGAGCACTCTTCTGGAAGCCTGTCCAAATCCTGTGGGCCTCTGAGTGAAACCCACCACTTCTTTTTTGTAGCATTTTCTGTTCTTGTTGATGAAACAATGATGGATTATTTCATTGCAGTTACTAGCGTGCCAGACTTCTTTTTCCAAACACACAATAGGAATATTAATTAACTGCTCTGACGATGAGCGCTTTTATCCTCCTTATATAGTAACAACTCTGCACCAAAGGGCAAGTTCCATTTGTCACTGATACACTCCACCATCCTGGCTCATGGCCCAGCGGTCAGCAGGGTGTGCCCAGCAGTTCTCTGATTTGTTATCACCCTTTCCTAACAGATCCCACACTCGTTGCCATCCAGCCACCCCACCGAGGGACACAGCATCACCTGCGGCACTACAACAGGGCTGGGGTAATTCCCCAAGGGGAAGAAGGGATGCAAAGCCAGGGCTTGTCCCTCAGCAGTGAGAGCACAAGCTGCAGGAGATGGATGCAACAGGATGGCAAAGGGGCCCAAAGCACCAAAGGGAAGGGACTATGCCTTCAAATCCAAAGGTGGTGAATCCAGAGCGGATAAAGCGGATAAAAGGAAGCATTTTTCTTTCTCACTCTGTGCTTAATTAGACTGCCACAGGAAAATGCTCGGGCCAAAATTTAGCAGGATTCAATGAGGGATTGGGCACTTATAGGGATAAGAAAAATATCCAGCTATAATAGTGAATGCCAATACAAATTCTGGAAGGGATATTAAGCCTCACGCGTCAAGGTGTAAATTTATCCCAAACTCTCAGGAACAGAGAGCTTAATGCAGGGGCAGATGACCCACATATGCCACTGCTGCTGATGCTGCCTCACTGCCAGCATGGCCCTGTGCTGGCTGAGCCCCCGGCTGGACCATCCCCAGAGCCCTGTTTCCTGCTGCTGGCAGCACCTCTGACAAGGGCTGCGAATTTCTTTTGGCAAGTCAGCCCTTTGCTGGTAGCTCTCCGGGGCCATGTGGCTCCCAGGGCTCTGACCTCCTCCCTCTTGCACTTCAGCACACCTTGCCAGCTGATAACAGACTTATCACTTCTACACAGAGGCAGCCCCTCTGGATGAGGGTCTGTGAGGTCCACAGGTACAACCCTGGGTGATGTGGCACCTTCCCACAGGTCCTTGCTTCCAGCCAAGTCCCTCGTTTACCTCTCAGGTTACCTGCTGCCCAAAAGCATTTTTGCCTCCTAATTTTATCCCTCCTGTTTCCTGCTTCTGCTGGGGCCAGTCTGTAGCCCCTGGAAGAGGATGTTCAGCCCCAGCACCTTGTGGGTGCTCCAGGTGCATGGGCACAGTCCCCCTTCACGGGCACTGCTCAGATGAGCCCCGGTTCTGCATCAGTTGTAGTTGCTGTACTGTCTGCTCTGGTCACAGCACCAAATATGTCAGAGCTCAGTAGGTGTTTGGACAGCACTCTCAGACACATGCTGGGATTCTTGGGGTGTCCTGCACAGGGCCAGGAGCTGGACATGGTGATCGTGATGGGCCCCTTCCGACTCAGCATATTCTACAACTCTATGATTCTATGATTCTGTGATTCTGTGATTCTATGATTTTGTGATCCTGTGATTTTAAACCTGCTGTCCCCATCCCCAGCCCATGCATGGCTATGAACTTGGCACAGCTGCAGCCCAGGCTGGGGTGAAAGTGCCATGATGTGGTACTCAGGACTGGGTGCAAACACCTCCATCCCCAAATGAGGATGGTGCCATTTCCATCCCACACTGTTAGCAGAATGCTTGTGCTGCTCTGGTCACTGCGAGATGGGATGCTCCCAAAACCTTGGCTTGCTCTGAAGGAGCAGTGACGGCTCAGCACGACCAGAGGGGAGCCTGGAGCTCTTCTGGTCAGGAGCCAGGGTCTCCCGTGCTTGCTGCTTACGTGCTCAGCACACTGCAGAGGGCAACGCTGCTGGGGACCTTTGGATCTCCCCTTGCTGTGGAGCCTTGCACCCACAGGGGCTTCCAACTGGAGAAATTTCTGGAGGGCATGAATCAGCTTTTCACAGCTTGTTAAAAATCTTGATCCTACCTCTTGTTTTCATGCCTTTCAAATCAGGAAATGAGTTTTACAACTTTTCCAGTGGGGCACAGCTGGTGGCCAGGGTCGTAAAGCTGAACTTTATAAATATCTCTCATTGGGATCAGGGGAAGAGCATTAAAAAGGCAGAGAGGGAGAAAGAGAAAGAGAAGGCAAAGGAGCAAAGGCAATAGAGAAGCAAAGAAGTCCAGCTCAACCATCTATGGCCATGCAAGCACAGAAAATGAGGGGTGCTTGGGGCAGGCTGTGCCTGCTTCTTTCCCTCCTCCTCCAGCTGCCGGGGTCCCAGGCCAAATGCTACTTCCAGGCTAAAGGTAAGTGGGGAGGTGAGATGGGAAAAGGCTGAGAGGAAGAACAGGCCTCAGCTTTCTGAGCATGGCAGGGCTCTTCCCTATGCCTGAGAAGTATGGAAGGGACTGTGCTGAGCTCAGGAATGGGATCGTGGGCCAGTGGTGAGTGGAAGGAGCAGTCTATAAACCACAGAACAGCTCCCCAGGGCTCTGGCTGAGAAACAGCTTTTTGGGCCATGAAGGCTCCTGGCAGGTGCCTGGCTGGGCTGAGTGTGCAGGACTACCAGCAGAGGGAGAAGGGCAGCTCATCATCCCTCTGTTGTCTCCTCCCAGGGCTCCAGAAATGCCCAGACCTTAAGGGGTGTTGGATTTGTCCTCTCCAGGGAAGCAAGAGCCACTTGCTTCTTGCTCTAGACCCACAGGGTAGTGGTGAGAGCCACAAGGCAGGGCCAGGAGAGGATGGATGGGTACCTCAGCCATGAGAGGTAACAGGGCATTCCATACCTGCAGGATGGTGGACAGACCACCATATATCTTCCATAGCACAAGGTGGGTGAGAGCTTCATGGTACTTCTGCCCCTGTTCAGGCCACAGGGTGTCCAGGAGGCTTCTACTCACCCTCAGCACAGGCCCATGTGTTCTCATCACCACTGTTTCCTTTGCAGCTCCCTGTGAGTACGAAGGGAAACAGTTCTCCATTGGGGAATCGTGGCTGAGCACCAACTGCCTGCTCTGCACCTGCCTGCACCCCATTGGCGTGGGCTGCTGTGAGACGTGAGTGAGGGCCCGGGCTGGGGTGGCTGTCACCTCCCACCACAGCACCCTGCCCCTGCAGCAGCAGGTGTCTGGTGGCTGCAAACACAGCTGATGGCTGCAAATGCAGCTGGTATCAGAGCCTTGGGAGAGCTGCGGGCACCAGGTCCTGGCGAATAAGAGGCAGAGGTGGGCAGGACCTCACCAGGGCATTGAGGGTGGTGGGGTGAGTTTGGGCAATTGTAAAGGGTGTTTTGGCACAGCAAGACGCCCAGATGGGCCAGGAGCCACATCCCAGCCTGCCTGAGCTGGTCTGGAAGATACCCTGTGCAGGGGGCTGGCAGCAGGAAGCCATCCAGCGCAGTCAGCAGCCCCCTGGCACTAATCACTGATGGCACTGTGTCCCCTCCCACAGCACCCAGATAGAGAGTCTCGGCAGCGCCCCGCGCCCCTCGGCGCCACCCTCCCCTCCAGAGCACACCGCCCGCATGCTCCAGACCTGCCCCACCCACCCTGTAGAGGCATCACCGCCGGCACCTCCGAAGGAAACCACTATCCACACACCATGGTACCAAGCCTTGCTTCTGCCTTCAGCTTCCTGAACCAGGGCGTCCTCCCTGTGAGGTGTTCCGCACACCGTGGAAATGCAGATTCTACAGGATCTCCTCCAGGTGGGCAGAAAACCTTCAGTGACTAAAAAAAAGGCTACAGGACTAAATCAGCCCAGCTGATGGCAGTCCGGCATTCTGATATCCAGCCCCAAGCAAAGCAGCTCCCTACTCCCTCCCAGCCCAGTACCCCTCTGCACAGCAGCCGTGGGCAGCTCCCTGGGGTCACCACGGCACCTCGTGCAGGATCCCCACACCCTGTCCAGCCCCTTCTCTGCTCCCGGAGTGTGAGGGGCACAACCCACCTCTGGAACCACTAATGCCCCTGCTCCAAAAGCTCCTGGGTCCCTGGCACTGTAGGCCAGCCCTGGGCAACACTGCAACAGAGCCAGCCCAGGGTGGGTGGCAGAACAGGATGTCCCCAGGGAGAGCCCCATCCCCACTGGCAGGGGAGCAGGGTTCAGGAGAAGCAGAAGCAATCCAAGTGCCAGGGTGGAGGCAGCCACCCTGGCAGCTGCCCCAGCCTGTGCCATGCCTGTGTTGTGCACAGCCTTGTGTAGATGTTTCTGTTCTTGCAATAAAGATACTGAACAAAGACGTCTCCAGCCTGTGACTGCTGTAGAAGGTGGGATGTGTCCAGCACTGGGAACAATGTAGGAATCAGGCTCTTGGGAAAGCGGAGTTTTGCACATTCAGATGTTTATTACATTTCCATGCAAAGAGGAAAGTTCATTGGAAAGTTCAGTAAAAATGGGGAGCTGGCTGTTGAGCAGGGAGATCTCCATGCCAGCTCTTGGATGCACAGCACGCATTCCATACAGCACCCCAAGGATCCAAAGACCAGCAGGATGCTGGAGCTCACACCAGGAGCCCAGGCAGACAACAGCCCAGGGGCTCAGTGCTGCTCAGTTTTGAATAATCGTGATTGTACTGACCCAGCACAGGCCTGCATCCTGCTCACCAGCACATGCCAGCAGCACAGGGCTGGCCTGCCACCACCTGCCTCCTCCAGGTGGGGGTGGCTGGAGCACTGGACTCCATGTGTAGGACAACTTTCCAAGAGGCAGGACACATGCCAGGACAGGAGAGCAGGGTCTCACCCAGACCAGGTGGCCACTGTGCTTCACCTGGATGCCAGACCTCTGCTTGTAGGGTCTCTGTAAGGGCACAGCCTTCACCCAAGGGTGGTATGAAGCTTCACTGGAAGAACTCCTCTCTCCCCTCCCTGGGCTGGGCCTTTCCTTCTTGGAAGCCCCATATGAGATAAAGGCACATCAGTGGTTCCCTGGGAAGGCAGATTACTTTTTGCTGAGTGCTGGGACTTGCACCTTCACCCAGGCAGGAAGGGTTCAGCTTCAGCTGGGGGCTGCAGCACAAGACACTGCATCAAGCTGTGTTTTCCCAACCATGGACAGGACAGACATGTCTGGTGCCCACCTGGACATCACCGATGGACCCAAGGGGACACTGGCATGTGTGCACCACAGCACACTGGTGACAGTCCTGCCTGCCATTCCCACTGGTGGCACACGCTTGCAGCTCTGCAAGCCAACAACCTCTATTAAGTCAGATGGTGATGGAGTTAGTGCTGGAGAACTGAGATACGTAGGAAGCCAGGATGGGGTTGGTGGGAAGAACTTTGATGGGCAAGTCCCAGCTGAAGGTGTCCACTTCCATCTGCTCCACCCCAGTCCAGGTGACAGCCTCTGATTGGCTCCCACGAACCAAGCAAGTCCCTGCTGACTCCCCAGAAGTCACAAACTCAAAGTGCAGCCTCCACTTCAGGGACACTGTGGGCAAGAGGGCAGTCAGCACATAACACTCACAAGTGTCAGGGACAGCAACTGTCTCAGCACAGTCTGTCCTGGCAAGGGGACAGCAAATGACCCCACTCACACAGGCCAGCTCCCTCCCAAGGGACACAGCTCTGCTGAGCAAGGGCAGGGCTGGGGACATCACAGTCCTCCTGCAGAGACAAGCAGGGGTGTGTCCCTTCCCTGGTGGGTACTAACCAATGTTGGTGGTGAATCCTGGGGTTGAGCTGAGCGGGATGGGCAGGCTGAAGCTGCTCTGTGCTGTGTGCAGGCAGGACTCCTGATGGCGGGCGTGCACGGTGAAAGAGACAGGCTGGCCCCGCCGCCGCTGGAACTCCTCCTGGATGCTCTCCTCTGTCTGCAGGCTCACTGAGAACTGCAGGGCAATTGGCAGGGTGCTTGCTCTCACAACCTCATACATACCTCTTGCAAAGCCTTGGGGGGTCCATTTCCCAAATGAACTCAGGACTGGACCACTGTCCGCCTCAGACTCCAAGGAGACCCCAGCTGGGTCCCACCAGAAACCCTCACAGCCCAGTGCCACCCCAATCCCTTCTCCACATCCCTCACTCTAAACCCCTGCCTCTCCCCAGTAACCCCAGACACAGCAATGACCTGCAGACATGGAATATCTCCTTCTGAGAAGTTGAAGGTCCCAATGACATCCTCTCCAATCTTATACACAGTCTTAAAGATGCAGAATGTCCCCACCTTCCCACGAGTGTTGCTGATGTTATACAGGTCTGTGGAGCAAGAAAAGGGATAAGGGTTGTGGCAGCACAAGGCTCTGCTCTGTGCAGTGCCCTGGGTTAATGACATGACATCATGCCTCTTGTTCAGGTCCCTAGAGTGGTATTTCCTTTAGGAAATTTCTGCAGTGCGCAAGGGCAAACCCTATACTGGCTGCCATGTGCCATGGGCAGAGGGCTCTCAGTCTGAAGTAGGAACAGCCAGAGACTGGCTAGGGGTCTCTGACCAAAGCAGGCCCTGATAGAGCTGCTACACAGCTATAGTTGGAACTTTGTCACAGAGAAATATTTTGCAGCTGGCCCTGAGATGTTCTCCATGACCAGCCTCTTAGGAAGGACAGCAGGTTTGAGCAGGGAATATGACCTACGCAGGCTGCGTCGGGAGGTGGCCACCATGAGCAGCTCTGTCGCTAGGTCTGCCAGGCGAGAGTCTTTCTTCAAGCTCTCCTCCTCCTCCAGGAAGGGGTTTGAGGGTGCAACAGCCTCATCCTGTGGGAACTGGTAATCCTTGAGCCCTGGGAAGGAGGTGAGAGCATCAGCAGGGCAGGGTGCAGCCCGGGCTGCCTGTGCAGGGAGGGCAGTGCGTGGCCTTACCGTGCAGCACGAGGACGCGGAAGGGCACGCGCAGGAGCTTGATGGGGGAGTTGACGCGCTGGCAGCCGATGGTCAGCTTGTACACGTACTTCACTGACTGCCCCCGGAAAGAGGGGGGGCCATCCAAAGGCAGGGTCTCACAGTATGAATCTGCAATGAGGGCAGAAAATTTGCTTTCCAAAGCCAGGAGGAAGATCCTGCAGCTGTTGTGTGCAGGCTCCCTGCACCAAGTGTTATGACCAGCAGTGCTGAGCTAGAGACAGAGCCTGGTGCTTTCTGCTGTCTCCTCTTTCCTCCAGCAGCCAAGCACAACCCAGCTCCCCTGCACAAGGCACACTGCTCCCCACATCACATGAACCATCATCCAGATACTGCTTCCAGCACATACAACCACACACACAAACTTTGTCTCCAAAGAATGTGAAAGACGTAAAATCCAGGAATACAATCACGAGAGCTAAACTTACTCATCACGAGTTCAACCCAAATTTGCCTCTGTACACTCCTTTGCCCAGCTCTCTCACAGCACAGCCTCCTCCAGGCCCTGTCCCATGCAAGTATTGATCAGTACTTCATGCCTCTTTTTCTTTTGCTTTTGCTTTACACAAACCCTCAAACTCAGCAACAAGTAACTTTTCTCCTGTGTTTTTCTTTGAAGGACTGCAGGTAAATGATCAACAAACAATTCCTGAGACCTTCACATCAACCTGTGGTTTGTCCCCCTTGACAAGCTGATGACTTAGATCACAAAGTCTCTGATTCTGAGGGCTCTGAGGTACTGGGGCCTGGCTTTCACCACATTCAGCCCTCCTAGAGCTCCTTGGCCACCACACAAACCCCAATGCCTCTTGACACAGTGTGAACACTTCTGAAGCTTTCCCAAACCACACGCTGTATAACAAGAAAGACACAAACAGTGAACTGTGGAAAGTCTCCACCTCTCTGGCTTGCCCACCGTAATGCAGATACGCCCTGCCAGAGGAAGGGCAGCATCCTGCTCTGAAACCACAGATCCTTCCCCATGTCTGGCACACACTGAATGTTGAGGCTTAGATTAAAAGTTACAGTTACATTTTAAATATAACTTCTGGATTTCAAATAACAGGACTGGAAGAAAGAAAAAAGCCTGTGCTAGTGTGTAGTGGCGACAGGATGTCACACCTTAAAACACAAGCCTCTCTTTCTGGATGAGGGTGCAGATAAAATAGAGAACTATCCTGACAGGGAGGAAAATCAGACATTTCCAAGGAAAGAAGCAGACTTCTGTAACCCCCATACCAGACTCAACAAGAGGGCTCACAAAGACCTTCCCACCCATTGAGGATAATCTGAGCAGAGACCACCACAGTCAGAGAAGGATGGACAGTTGTGCATATCCCAGAAGGAAGCACATTCCTGCACTACAAATGCCTTCCTTACCCACCTGCTGTGCCCTCTGGCTGGCCTTCTGGCCTGTGTCCAGGCTGCTTCCATTTCCTCCCCTCTCTGTGATCTACCAAATTTTTAAAGGTATTACAAAACCAGAGTGGAGGCAAAACAGCCACAGAAATTATTTGAGGAGTTGAGAAAAAGCTTCATGGTGACAAATTTAAAGAGTTCAGCCTGGGCCACGTGTCAAAGGGCTGGGATATGAGTCAACCTCAACATATAGGCACCATAACAAGAGTAAGGTATTGTGGAATAAGTTGGTCAGCAAATGAAAACAAGTCCTTTTATCAAGAGACAGTCTGACACAACCTCAGCTGTATGTGCCAGCTCTGGCTGCAGTTTAATAACACAGTATATTGCTGAAGCAGAATTAAGATTTCTTGGGTTTTCTGGTTTGGTTTTTTTTCCCCCTTCCCAAACTGCGTAGGAAAACTCAAAACTTCTGAAAAACAGGAAATGAAGAATTAAGATACACACCCACACAGCCTTAACTCTCCCTCCATGGAGCTGGCAGGAGACCCCAGGAATGGTCTGCAAGTGTGCCAGCTGCCGTCTCACGTGACAGCAGCAGCACCACAGGCTGATGGTATCGGTGTGAACAGCCTGGCATGAACAAGACCAGGGCTGTGATACAGCCTGGGATTTCAGTGCTAAAAATGCAGTGCCACATGCAGCCACATCACATGTGATGCATGAAACAGACAGGTGAATCACACAGCAAAGGGGAAAGGCTGGACTGTACAGCCAAGGAACCTCAAAGAATAGGAGAGTTTGTGTCCTTCCAGAGGAGCTGTGTCCAAGCAGCAGGCAGATGCAGGTTGCTTGTGCCAGTGCCACCCAGAGGCAGAGAGGACACACACACATCACGACGTCATTGGAAAGGGTAGAAAATCCCTAGCTTAGCTGGGGGTTGAACAGCTTCTGCCTGTTAAACCAGCGCACAGTCAATCCCTCAATCCATCCCAGCCACCTGGAACTTGGGCTGTCGTCACTGATCTGTTATCTCAGAAACTGCCCAACTTGCCTAAAGTGTACCAGGAAAAGGGACTTCCCTCTGCTCCCAGGGAATGGATGCTCCAGCCCCAAACCTGCAAGCAGCAAGGAACA
Organism: Geospiza fortis; assembly: GCF_000277835.1. NCBI lineage: Eukaryota > Metazoa > Chordata > Aves > Passeriformes > Thraupidae > Geospiza > Geospiza fortis. The sequence goes on along the minus strand of NW_005054726.1, from coordinate 12,385 downwards.
CAGGAGAATCCAAGTGAGCCTCAGGCCAGCTAAGATTTCTGCCTCCTCCTCCTTCCTCCTGGCATGGTATCTCCTTTCCCCAGCATGCTGCTGTACAATAATAAGTGAATAACTAAACATCTTCAGACATCAGGCTCTGCAGTTTAGGGGCACAGCCCCACGATGGCACTGCCCCACCCCACTAACCACCAAGGCAAGCCAGTCTGGCTTCACCAGGTCCACCTTTCCCTCCAGTCAGGCCCCTCCAAAGCCAGAAAGACAGGAGACACCAGCTTCAAAACCAGCACGTCCCAACCCCGCGGCTGCCTGGTCTCCCTTGCAGCTTCACCTCCAGCTCTGCAGAGCTCAGTGATCCAGCAGAGCCCATCCCAGCATAGGCACTATCCTTTCCCTGCACTCTGCAGTGTCAGAGGTCTCCATCAACAATTCCCAGCAGATCCCTGGGAAAATAACAAAACTCTCCATGCACAGCCTGAGAGGTCTAACATCACTGCTGGTAATCACAGGCCACTGGAATGCAAAGGAGATCTGACATGACCTGAACAGGCTGGGTCACACAGCCACCAACCAAGAGAAAACAGCGCATACTCAGCTCTTTCCACAGCTATCGACTCAAACATGGAGAGCTCTGAGCAGAGAAGATGAGGAGTGCTCAATTTCACAGCAGGAAAACTAGAACATCCAGAAGACTGTTATTTCCAGGACAGCCACAACCTGAAGAGGAAGAACAAACCTTTGGAGGACACCAGCCTAAACTCCAAGAATACACCAGTGTGACTAAAGAAATAAAGGCAAGGAAATGCAGGTGTGTTCCTCCTGCTGCAACTAGGTATTTCAAAAGTTTTATGGCTTGCATATACACAGTGGACCTGCAGCAAATGCCCCAGGCCAGGGGCAGGACTGAGGGACACACTGCAGTACACAGCCCTAGTGCAGCAGAGAACAGACTCTCGATGCTGCAGCAGCTCCTCAGCATTCATGCTCCAATCAAAGCACACCACGTTTTGTGAGCATCAGGATCTCACACTTGCAGCACTCAGGTCTGCAAAGCCAGTTTTGAAAGCAGAGCTCCCCAGAGAGGAGCTCTGTGAGCAGGGGAAGAGAAGACAGGACTCACAGGACTTGGACTCCCCAGGATCCAGTCGCAAGTCACAGAAGAGGATCTTTGGTGGAGTGGACAGGATACACTGACCCCGCTCTCCTGGAAGAGAATAAGAAACACATGAATGCTGCACAGCCTCAGGCTGTGTCCAGGTCAGTCAAGCTTTATCCCCATGGGGAAGAACAAGGAGAGGAGAGCCAGAGAGGAAGCATCTCTTGCTCTGGTCATATTATGAGACGTTGCCACTGCAGCTGGACAAACAACTGTCATGTTTCAACCCAAGATACTGTCACTGTGATTTCAGTATTAACACTGTCCCACAACATCTATCACCAGGAAAGCAACACAACTTTGTACTCCTGATGCACGCTGCATCAAGACACACACATTATGGTCTGCTTGACTCCTGCTCACTGTGCTCTCACTGTCCCTACCCGGGTGACAGGCAGGAGTGGCACTCACCTCTGTTGGGGACAAAGACGGTCTCGTTCTCTGCCTGCACATCGTGCTTGCTGCCATCAGAGGGAGGGAGTGCCACCCGGCTCTCGCTGGCGTGAAACTGGCAGTGGATCTGGGCACTGGCCCATGCCAGCATCTCACTGAAAGCAAAGAGCAACACTCATATCTCTGCTTTAAACCTCAATTACAGCAGGCAGGAATTGGGAGAAGAGCAATTCTGCCAGCTCAGCTCCATGCAGGACTGCTTGTCTGGAAGAAAGGTGTTGCTTCACCATCACTGAAGCTGCTCTCACAGTCCCCTTCCAAACAAGCCCTGGGAGTAAGCTCAAGCTGGGATGCTGACTCAAAGCCACTTCCACCCCAGCTGCTGACAACAGCATCACCCAAAGCCTGGCTCTGCAGCCCGAGGACTCTTTTTAAGCAGCAATAATTGCAGTCTGAGCCACAACACCATCAGCACAGCACTGACATGGCATGATAAAACGTATCTGCCCTAAGAAACATGCTGTACACCCATGGCAGAGGACAACAGGCAGCAGAGGTCAGGAGCCCCTGCCCCCTTCTATGATGACAAGAAACAAGGTGGCTTGTGCAAAACTTCACAGGGATCTTTCAGCCAACATGCTGAGATCAACTGTTTCAAGATCCAGTCCAAAGCCTTTCTCATTTGTTCATCTTTCGCATCACCCACAGATTAGAACTGGCCACTCATGCACTCTTGGGAGGACACCTCAAGCTGCTGCAGGTGGACCCTGGCACAGGACTCTCAGCCATGAGGAGTTAAATCCCAAGTCACAAATCCCACAGAGCAGCACTCTGGTGACAACACAATCATTAGGGAAGTGGGCAAATTCTAAAGCAACAAATTCCTGCAGCCTGGGCTCAGCTGCCCCTGCCCACAGCACAGAGATGCCCCAAGCTCAACACTCCTCAGGGCAGGTAGGCATAGACATGCTCTCTCTGGTCCCACAGCACCATCCCCAACAAGAACATCAGCTGCTGTTTGTGCCACACCAAAGGAGGATGCTTCTGGGTCTTTCATTAGGACCTACTCACTCCTCCTTATGCAAGGACTTTGCTGACGGCAGTAGCGGAGGCAAAGGTGTCATTTTGACCCCTCTCTGTACAGCCCCAGCAATTAATGTAGGGCCACGCATCCAGCACAAAAAACACTCTTGTATTTTGGACTCTGCTGTGATGTCAGCCATTCCATAGGGCACTTCCCAGGGTATCAGTGACACCTTTCAGTTTCCAAATCACTCCTCTATTTTTTTTCCAATAGTGGTCTCTACAGTTTAGCCAGTGAATAGCTCCTCTGGTGTTTTCTAACATCACAATCTGATTAGTAAGCACCAACAACAGAGCTCTAGGCAGCACAGGGATTTTTTGTGGCACACGAATGTCCCTCCATGTGACACATCACAGCAGTTAAAGGTCTAGATGAACTCGGGAAAAAGGTGTGCTGTATTTGTGTCAGCTGACTAATGATGAGCTATTTGATCTCTTGTATGTGCTGGCTGCCCTTACCCAAGCACACCTCAGTTACTATGCCTAGTTGCTCTGAGCCCTACAGCTGTAATTCTGCATTTTCAAAAGTACCACCACGGCTTTTTCTGGTAACAACAGACATAGGGCTGCCGTATGTTTTTTTCTTGTAAAGTATCTGCTGTTTGGAAGCAGAGAACTGCTCTTGCTTGAGGCAATGTTTGCTAATTTTATATAAGCTTAGAGCTTAGCTTGATTACAATACCTTCAAACATCATATTTTGAGTATTTTTTTCTTTTTCAGTATAGCTTTACAACACGCCACTGGATTGTTTTCATTTTTTCTAGCCAGACGTCACAACAAAATTTGCATGTCCCTTCCTGCCAGCAGAGCTGGCTTGCTCAGCTAGTGCTTGTTCAGCAGTGGAGGATCCTGCACTGGTGCTGAGGTCACTTCCTTACAGTCTCACCTTCCCCAACAACTGCTGCAGCCTACACAGGACATATTCCAGGCAGCCTCTGAGTAGAAGAAATTTTTTTTTTTGTACTCCACCATCAAATTAATTTCCTGCCTTTCTTTCAATTCTGTTCCCGTTCTCAATATGTGGCCACGCTGTCCCTCCACCTGTCAGCCCCAAAACCTCCCAGACTCTGACAGGTCTCTCTGCCTGTTGCTTTGATCTGGCTCCTGCCTTTACACACAGCTTCATTTTCCAAACCACCAATCTATTTGCTGCTGCTGCCACTCATTTGACTTAGCCAGGTCTTGCCCCATTGATCACCTGGGGCTTTTTTATTATTTTAAAAACTTTTCTTTTTCAAGAGGCAGTCTTCTACAGATCACAACACATCTGAAGTTTTAAATGAAGCTCTCATGAGTGCACTGAAACCCCTCCCAAACCATGCTACTTGCTACCCTTGCAGTCCCACGTTTCAGAAGCAGACGAAACACAGGACATCTTGTCATCACAGAGGACAAAACTCTGGGAAGCTGGATGCTTATGCCACAGCTGAATTTGAAACTCGGTCTCAGCAGCCAAGAGGAAACAGGAAGAAAAGACAGAAAGTTAAGGAAGGCAATAAATACAGAATCCTTCTGCTGCTGAGACAGCAGGCACTGTGAGTGGGCCCACCAAAACAATCACATGTGAACATCATTCTAGTGATGAAAACACGCTGAACCTGACAGGGCTGGGAACAGGCACTTCCCAGGAAGGACTCAAGATGAGAAAGCACTCTCCACTCCCTAAGGAATCAGACAAGGCCGCACACTCAGCGGACACAAAGGCTTTGGGTGATTACTTGTGACATAGAGTCACCCCCTGTGAGCCAATATGGGAAGCTCCCCTCTTTTCACATTTCCTCAGCACTGAGAAGGGGAGATGCGGGGCTCAAGGGCTGGGCCGCAGAAAATGTGGTTGCAGAAGGTGCCCCCTTCAGACCCGACCCTTTGTCTGCCACCTCTGGAGGCAGGGCTCACATTGATCTGTCCAGCACTGCTGGATAAAAGAGAGCTCCTTCCACGAATGCAGGAAATAATGACGCTGCCTGGATGTTGCTGTGTGGGACTGTCACCCTGGTGTGACCAGATAGCCCACTTTGACAGCCAGTTTGGCTTCATTTTCCGCCAGTCACTGCCACTGAGGGCTCACCTGAGCAACAGAGAATCTCTAACTGCATACCTCCTTCCTTGTCTACTTCTTGGGGGCACAAAACCAGCATAATTACCTCAGCTTCACCCCCAAAATTGAGAGATGATGCAAGGCTTCTTTAAGGGAGTGCCTTGAGTTGGGAAGTCACAAGGGGCTGAGCTGGCACCACTGCCCTACAATGCAGCCATGACTACTACCCCAGAGAGGGGAGAGAGGGGGTCATTCCCTCTGGAGGGACCCAGGCTGCTCCAACACCTGGAGGCTCTGTGCATGGACTGGCACAGGCTCCTGGCAGACGTGGACTAAGCCGATAATGGGTTGGTGAAGGTGATCACACACTCCAGCACCTCCCCTGCCAGGAACACGGGCCCACGGCCCAGCTTGGCCACCACTTCAATCATGGCTTGGACAGTCCTGCTGCACACCTGCCAAAAAAAGCCAACATTGGGCATGTTATCACAGAATCACACATTCAAGGTATTACCAAATGGTTTGGGGTGGAAGAGTCCTTAAAGACCATCTTGTTCCAGCTCCCCTCCCACCACTCCCACCAGAACAGATTGCTCAGGACCCCATCTTGCAATGGGATTTATTTCCAGGGATAAAACAACCACAGTTTGTCTAGGCAACCTGTGCCAGTGCCTCACCACCCTCACAGAAAATAATTTCTTCTTAATATTTAATCTAAATATTTAATCTATTTTCAGTTTAAAGCCATTCCCCCTTGTGCCGTCACGGAAACACGGAGAGAGGGCTGGGCCATGTAACTGAGGGGGAATGGGGACAGAGACACACACACACCCAAGAGGTGTGGGGGGAAACACGCACAACCCCGTCTTTACAAACACACACATCTTCCTCCCAGGCCCACACAGGCCAGAAGTGCGGTCAGGACACACCGCGACGGTGAGAAGCACAGCCCTGACACCCAAGCCCTGCGGTCCCGAACGTAAACCCGCACACGGACAGCTCTACCCGAGGGATCAAGGACACAGGGCCGCAACCTTTCCGCAGCTCCCGCCTCGGGCCCACTCACCACCCGCACAGGCCGCGCTCGCCGTCCGCCACCACTGCAGGCCCGGCTCCCCCCCCCCCCCTGCCG
>NW_005054726.1:1704-5845 GCF_000277835.1 Geospiza fortis | reverse complement strand
AAGGGGCAGCACCCGGCGCTTGGGCTCCTCAGAACGGGGTGAGCTGGGAGGACTGGGGGCATCGCTTGGCGATGGGGACCCCCGTTTCCCACCCCTAGGGCTCATCGCTGCCGCATCCTCCCCGGCACAGTCCCCAGTGCTGGCAGCTGGAGGTTAAACTGGGGCCAGCTGGGAGGGGTTTGGAACGCTGTGCGCCGTGGCAGGTTCGGGAGCGGGGCACCTCTCTGGGCTTTGCGTCGGGGTGAGCTGGAGGTAACGACGGGGAGCGCGCCTGGAAAGCCAGAATGTCGCTTTAGCCTTTAACGCTGGAGTGCGGGTGCTGGCAGTGTTTGTGCGCCCGCCAGGCTGAACGCGGGGACCTGCCACGGCATCGCTTATTTCCTTGTGCTGGGTTTATGACTCCTGCCTCCATTTTCTGCTGGTGTCCTTGGAGGCTGCCACTTGCCAAGCTGGTTCCTGCAAAGCTGGATGAAAGGGCAGATTCTGGATTGCTTCGGGGTGCATGGCATGCTGGTCTGACCTGAGACACCCCGGTATGAGCCTGGGCACCCGGGAAGGGAGAGCATGGGTCATGCACCAGAGATAAATAAAGGCTGCTGGAAAAGCTGCTGTAGCAGGTTGGGATGAGCTGAGCATGTGGGAAAGCGTGAAGTTCTGGTGGGATGACCAGGGAGGAGAGGTGATCCTGGCCTTGTTCTCATTGAAGTCTGGAAGAGCCTTGTATCAGTCCTAGGAAAAAAGCAAGAAGCTTGACGTCAAACTACTGCCTCTTCTCCTGTTCAAGTTTAGGAGGTAATTTGGTTGTTTTCTCAAAGTACTTTTGCCATGGCAAGAGCTTCTTTGCGAGGAGATTCCAGCCACAAGAGCAGAGGAGACGAAGTGCTAGGGTCATGAGAAATACCTGTGTGCTTTTGATTTAAACCCCAAGGCCAACATTTCTGGCTGATAGGGTAGCCCGTTCAGGGATGCGAGGATATATGGGGGGCTGCATGCTCCAGGCATCTGTGGGCATCTCAGCATCTGCCTGGCTGGGGCAGCCAGCTCATGGAAACCTGCGAGAGAAACCTGGAGTTCAGTTCTGTGTCACGGTGCAGGGATCTGTGAAGCCCTGCAGATTGGCCTGCCCTTTCTTGAATGACCCCTGTGCCAGGGATGTTCTCAAAACTTGTCATGGCTTGGTGCATCGAGTCCAAAGTCACCTGGTGCAGGTGCTTGTAGCCACTGGGAGCTCCCTGGGGTCGCTGCTTGGGCTCAGGAGGTCCAGAGGAGCTCAGCAGAGGAGCCACAGCATTCTGGGTTGACATTGTTGCGTTGAATTAAACATGATGGAGGGTGCCCTCTTCTGCAGCACCAGTGCTACGTGCAGGTGACATGGCTGGGGGTGTGGACAGCCGTGGTGCAGGATTTTTTTGTTTATCAGGGCTTGTCAGTGTAACTGTGGGTGGCATGTGTGTCTGGAAAGAAGGGCTGTGCAGAGGGCTCAGCTAGGGCTCAGCTGGGGCTGGCGAGGCAGGAGAAGAGGTGCAGGTAGGTTCCCGAAGAGGTGGCTCATGTGTCCTGAGAGGGGTCACGCCATGAATCCAGATCGGGTGGGTAATGTTCGGCTAGGTTTTAACTCCGCTGCCAATTTGAAGGAGAAGAAATGCCCTCCAGCTCTGGCAGGGCTTTTGTTGCTACAGAACACAGTCTTTCTCCTTGTTATTCTTCAGCCCTGGCAGAGCTGTTAATAGCCAGCAATTGGGCATAAACTGCTGGGCTTCTCCTCCTGGTTTGCATGATTTTGGGAGAGGCTGGCAGGAGAAGAGTTTGCATATTGAGATGATAAAATGGCTTTGGCAGTGGCAATAAATCTCAAAGCTTTTCTACTGTGTTCTCCTGTAAAAACTGCTTCCTGAAACCCATCTCCTGCCTCCTTTCCAAGAAGTCAGGATGCCCTGCTAGGCTGTGCTGCAGCCACTCTGCCTGAGCACCTTATTTCCTGTTGCCAGAAGCCTGCTGGGGGAGCAGCTGGGTTGGTTCCCTGACACTGGATTGAAAAAGAATAATAATCATTTCCTTGAGAGAGAGAGAGCACTGCCAAAACCTCGCCTTGGCAGGGTAAGGCTGTGACTGTCCTGTCTGGAGAAGAGCAGTTGCAGCAGATATAGCTTTAAGATAGTGGCAGGCCCTGGTTCAGGGCAGTCAAGCAGGACAGGCTGGTTCTCATCATGCCCTGAACCCCTGTGAGCAAAACGTCCACAAACAGTCAAACACAAAGCTGGGTCTGTAGGAGTGGAGAGCAGGCTGCAGTTAGGTCCTGTGTGATTGCAGCCCAGAAAATCTCACCCTGAGATGGATTTGAGGATCTTAGATGTTGGTGAATAAAGGTGAATGCCCAGTGAGCAACCAAAAAATCAGCTGTGGGTTTGTTCTGTTTGGGAAGGGTAGTAGTAGAGGTGTCGTGGGAGAGCCTCTCCCCCCTTGCTCCTGGGTGTGCATGTCCCCAGGGAATTATTGCTCATTGCCCATCACCTATGCTCTGCCTCCTGTGCAACCAGCAGCAGGACAGGCTGTGTGCTCCTGGCTGGGCTGGTTTTCTGCTCAGCAATATGGAATGGATGTTTGCGGGTAGCTCAGGGACACTGCTCACTGTGGAGGCTCCTATGTCCCCCCTGCCCACCTGGCACCCAGGGCCATGGAGCTGCCAGCTGGGTCTTACCTGACTGTTTGCTGGGCAAGGTTCAGCACCTTCTGGTCCAGTAGCTGTTTTCCATGTGCTAATTGTCTCTGTATAGAAGGCTTAACTTGCGGCAGTTTATTAGCCAAAGCCAGTACTTTACAAGCATTGACTCGGAGCCCAGCCCTGCTCCTCTTGCCTGCAGTGGTGCTGGCACACCCAGCTGCAGGTGTGCCCCTGTTTGGGTGTCTTGATTCCCAGACCTTTGGGTGAGAAATTATCTGATGGGCAGTGCTGGTCTGTGCAACTGGTGTTTGGATGGAGGCAAGTCCCCAGGATCCTGCCAGCTGTGGACAGCAACTATCACCACTTCCAGGGCAGGGCTGCCCTTTGCCCTCTGCCCCAATGAAGTGGTAGTGTGTGGCAATGGGGAAGTGGAGGTGGAAGAGCAAGGCTCCTGTCCCTGGGGCAGTGTGTGTCTCCTCTGGGCTTGCACCTCTGCTTGCAGGCCTTCCTTAGTAGTGCACCAGGCATGGGGGTGGTGGTGGCCCTTGTGTGCATTCCCACTTCTCCACGAACGTCTGGGAAAGCCTGTGCTACATGAGCTGGGAGTCCTGCTCTTCAGTTGCCCTTGCAGTCAGGCCTGAGCTGCCTGAACTCTGCCCTCTTGTGCTGGCTGAGTGATGCATGCTCCAGGTGGGTGATAGAGCCTTATCACCCCTTGTGCCATGGGCATGGGGCACAGGTTCCTCTTGTACACGTCTGCAAGGAGGGAAAGCTCAGCCTGTGCTCATCCTGCCTGGTGACAATGAAGGGATGGTGTTGCCTGCTCCTCACTTCTTCAATACTTCTCTTTCACTTGCAGGTACTTCAGGTGGTGGGTCAAGAAGACCCTGATAGAGAAGAAAAATGCCTTCATTGACCTCTTGTGTGCTGTTCCTCTGCAGCAGATCTATGGTCAGCCTCCATCCACTCTGGGCACTGGGGTGGGCAGGGGTTCACACGAGGCTGTCAGGGTGCTAGATGGAATGAGGAGCTTTTGTGATTTGGGCGATACTGAGTGGCTCTGCCCTGCAGAGATGCATGGGGAGAGTTCTTGAGCCAGGTGCCACCTGGGGGAGGAATGGAGTTGCTAACTCTTGGTGTCTTTGCCAGGGTGCCCGCTCGGCGGGATCGGGGGAGGCACCATCACCCGTGGCTGGCGGGGAGAGTTCTGCCGCTGGCAGCTGAACCCTGGCCTTTACCACTACGAAACGGTCATTGCCAACCAGGTAGGGTCTGTGAGGGGAGTGACAGTCACTGCAGCAGCCTGGGCAGTTGGGACATCTGCCACAGGGCTCCTCTCACCCCTGCATTGCTCCTCTCCTCCACAGTTCACAGTGTGCCTGCGGTGCAAGGGGCAGACCATTTACCAGCAGGTCTTGTCCGTGGAGAGACCCAGCAGCCTGCAGGGCTGGAACTGGGGCTACTGCGGCCACACCGCCC
>NW_005054726.1:0-1264 GCF_000277835.1 Geospiza fortis | reverse complement strand
TGCCAGCCCCAGGCGAGGGTGGCAGCAGAGCTGGGACACGTCTGACCTTCCTCTTACCCCGGCATTGCAGCAGCACGTGAGCCTGGATCAGCCTGCCCAGCAAGTGAGTGAGGAGAGCCCGGCTGAGCCCTAAAGGCCTCTTTCTGTCCCTCTGCTGCCCGGCGTGCTGCTTGCCAGCCCAGGGCTGCTTCCCTTTGCGATTTTGTCTTGCCTGCCTCCCAAACTCCTCTGTTCCTGCTGCTGCTCCTCAGCTTGGCAAGAGACTCCAAGTCCAAGTTACTATTGCCGGTGCTCTTGCTGCCGCTGCATCCTGCGTGCTGTCCCCAGCAGGGGAAACGATGCCGGGGCAGCTGCCTGTGGAGCAGCAGCCCTGGAGGCAGCACTGTGCGTCTCTGCCAGGACTCCAGCTTGCCAGTGGGAGTGTTCGTCTGGGAGGTGGAGAACGGGAGGGACGAGGACGTGGAGGTGTCCATCATGTTCAGCCTGCAGAACGGCCCGGGAGCGAAGGAGGCCGGGAGCGGCGGGCACTGGAACGAGCCCTTCACCTTCCACAAGGATGGCCAGCGGGTTGCTGGGGTCCTGCTGCACCACTGCCCGCCCGTGAACCCCTTCACCCTGGCCATCTCGGCCCGGGAGAAGGTAAAGGGCTGGCCCTGCTGCTGGGGCTCCTGCTGGGGAGGTTGTGCAGCCCTGCTGCATGTGGGGCAGCTGCCTGCAGGCAGCTGGCAGAGGATGGCGGTGCAGGGGCTTGGGGTTGGCAGCGTTCCTCAGGGCTTGCCTGACGCCAGGAGTGGGGACATGACTTCCCTGAGGGCACCCTCTTTGGGGATGGTGTCAGGAGAGCGGCTGAGGAACGAGTTGAGAGTTGCTGGGCAGCGCATGAGAAGTGAGTGTCATGTCCTGCTGGTGGTATTGGGGAGGGGAGAGCATGAATCCTCTCCTCCAGAGGAGCAGCCCCTGATGATGCTCTTCCCTCGTTCAGGCTGGCACGGGAGTCACCCATGTGACGGCATTCAATCCCACGGGATTGGGTAGAGAGGTGTGGCAGGACCTCCTGCAGGATGGCAGGCTGGATTCACCCCCTGGTGAGTGCCTCCCTCCTCCGTGGGACGGGTGCAGGGGGAGCAGGGCAAATGGGTGGCCCTGCTGCTTCTGGGCACCCAAGCCAGGGTGGAGCTCTTTCCTCCAGCCTCCTTGGCTCTTCAAAATCGCCCCAGGATGCTGTGGCTTGTTCCCAATTTTAGGCTGTATCCAAAACTTCCTA
>NW_005054725.1:144818-146880 GCF_000277835.1 Geospiza fortis | reverse complement strand
TGGATTTTGGGATGGAGGTTTGGGATGCAGGACACAGCCAGGGATGAAGATGTGGGATGGATTTTGGCAGGAAGGATGAAGGTTTGGGACAAGGGTTTGGAATGGAGATCAGGGATGGAGATCAGGGATGGATTTTGGGATGGAGGTTTGGGATGAAGGATGGGGCCAGGGCTGAAGGTCAGGGTGGAGATCACAGCTGGGCATGGATATTTGGGATGGATTTCTGGGATGAAGGTTTGGGAAGGATTTTGGGATGGAGATTTGGGATGGAGGACTCAGCCAGGGTTGAAGGTCAGGGTGGAGATCACAGCCAGGGATGAAGGTCAGGGATGGAGGACACAGCCAAGGATGGAGATTTGGGGATGGATTTGGGGATGGAGGTCAAGGATGAAGGTTTGGGATGGAAATTTGGTACGGATGGCAGGGATGGATTTTGGGATGAAGGTTTGGGATGGATTTTGGGATGGAAGTCCAGGATGAAGGTCAGGGATGGAGATCAGGAATAGACATCAGGGATGGAGGCACGGATGGATTTTGGGGTGAAGATTTGGGATGGAGGTTTGGGATGGAGGACCCAGCCAGGGATGGAGATTTGGGATGGATTTTGGGATGGAGGTTTGGGATGAAGGACAGGGATGGATTTTGGGATGGAGGTCAGGGTGGAGATCACAGCCAAGGATGAAGATGTAGGATGGATTCCTGGGATGGATTTTGGGATGGAGGTCAGGGATGGAGTTCTGGGATGGAGGACCCAGCCAGGGATGCAGGGCAGGGATGGAGGTCTGTACGAAGATGTGGGATGGACGTGGGGATGGATTTCAGGATGAAGGTCTGGGAGGAAGGTCAGGGATGGAGGTCAGGGATGAAGGATGTGGCCAGGGCAGAAGGTCAGGGTGGAGATCACAGCCAGGGATGAAGGTCAGGGATGGAGGACACAGCCAGGGATGGAGGTTTGGGATGGAGGATTCAGACAGGGATGGAGGTCAGTGTGGAGATCACAGCCAGGGATGAAGATGTGGGATGGATTCCTGGGATGAAGGTTTGGGATGAAGGTCAGGGATGGAGGACACAGCCCAGGATGGAGATTTGGGATGCATTTTGGGATGGAGGTCAAGGATGGAGGTTTGGGATGGAGATTTGGTGTGGATGGCAGGGATGGATTTTGGGATGAAGGTTTGGGATGGAGGACACAACCAAGGATGGAGATTTGGGATGAATTTCTGGGATGGAGGTTTGAGATGGAAGTCAGGGATGGAGAACAGAGCCAGGGATGGATTTCTGGGATGAAGGTTTGCGATGAAGGTTTGGGATGGAGGTCAGGGATGAAGGACAGGGATGGATTTTGGGATGAAGGTCTGGGATGAAGGTTTGGGATGAAGGTTTGGGATGGATTTTGGGATGGAGGTCAAGGATGGAGGACAAAATCAAGGATGAAGATGTGGGATGAATTTCTGGGACGAAGGTCTGGGATGGACGGCAGGGATGGATTTTGGGATGGAGATCAGTGATGGAGGACACAACTGAGGATGGATTTTGGGATGAAGGTCTGGGATGGAGGTCAGGGATGGAAGATACAGCAGAGGATGGAGATTTGGGATGGATTTCTGGGATGAAGATCTGGGATGGAGATCAGAGCCAGGGCTGAAGATGTGGGATGAATTTCTGGGATGAAGGTTTAGGATGGAGGTCTGGGATGAAGGTCAGGGATGGAGGACACAGCCAGGGATGAAGGTGTGCATGAAGATAGGGGATGGATTTCAGGATGAAGGTCTGGGAGGAAGGTCAATGATGAAGGTCAATGATGAAGGTCAGGGCTGAAGGTCAGTTTGGAGATCACAGCTGGGGATGGAGATGCGGGATGGATTTCTGGGATGAAGATCAGGGATGGAGGTCGGGGAGCGCTGGATGAGCAGAGGCAGCCCCAGAACACCTCCCAGAAGGACACCAAGCATGGTGGCACCAGCTGGAGCTGTGGGATGGCGATGGGGACAGGGACAGGGACAGGGACAGGGACAGGGACAGGGAGGGGACAGGGACAGGGACAGGGACAGGGACAGGGACA
>NW_005054725.1:143596-144802 GCF_000277835.1 Geospiza fortis | reverse complement strand
GACCGGGACAGAGACAGGGCCCCCCCCGTCACTCGCTGTCAGCGGCTTCTCCCGGGGCTTCCCGGGGGACGGCAAAACCCCCCTGGTGTGTCTGCTCAGGGATCCCGAGGGCCCAGGGATTCTCTGTGCCGGGATCCCCCTGATCCAGGATCCCGATGTTCCATGGATTCTCCACTCCAGGATCCCCCTGTTCCCAGATCCCGATGTTCCAGGGATTCGCTGCTCCAGGATCCCCCTGCTCCAGGATCCCAGTGCTCCATGGATTCTACCCTCCAGGATCCTGATGCTCCCAGATCCCAATGCTCCTGGATCCCAGTGCTCCAGCGATTCTCCACTCCTGGATCCCCCTGCTCCAGGATCCCCCTGCTTCAAGATCCCGGTGCTCCAGGGATTCTCTGCTCCCAGATCCCAACGCTCCAGGATCCCCCTGCTCCAGGATCCCCCTGCTCCAGGATCCCAATGCTCCAGGATCCCAGTGTTCCATGGATTCTCTGCTCCCAGATCCCAATGCTCCAGGATCCCAACGTTCCAGGATCCCCCTGCTCCAGGATCCCAATGCTCCCACATCCCAGTGTTCCATGGATTCTCCGCTCCAGGATCCCAACGTTCCTGGATCCCAATGTTCCTGGATCCCAATGCTCCAGGATCCCAGTGTTCCATGGATTCTCTGCTCCAGGATCCCAATGCTCCAGGATCCCAGTGTTCCATGGATTCTCCACTCCCAGATCACCCTGCTCCAGGATCCCCCTGCCCCCGGTCCCGGTGCTCCTGGTCCCGGTGTTCCTGGATACTGATGCTCCCACATCCCAGCGTTCCATGGATTCTCCGCTCCTGGATCCCAGCGCTCCCGGATCCCGATGCTCCCAGATCCTGATGCTCCCAGGTCCCCCTGCTCCCGGATCCCAATGCTCCAGGCTCCCAATGCTCCCGGTCCCGGTGCTCCCAGGATTCTCCACTCCCTGATCCCGGTGCTCCCTGGGAGCTTTGGGAGTGAACTGGGAGCGCTGGGAGGGGGCACTGGGAGCACTGGGAGGAACTGGGAGCGCTGGGAGTGAACTGGGAGCGCTGGGAGGGGGCACTGGGAGTGTCCAGTGGAACCAGGGAGCACTACTGGGAGCGCTGGGAGTGAACTGGGAGCACTGGGAGTGAACTGGGAGCGCTGGGAGTGAACTGGGAGCACTGGGAGTGAACTGGGAGCGCTGGGAG
>NW_005054725.1:141472-143186 GCF_000277835.1 Geospiza fortis | reverse complement strand
ATCTGCCCAGCGACTGGTGACGTCACAAACATCGCTGGCTGCCATTGGCTGCAGCGCGGCGGCGGCGCCAATCGCGAGCGGGGCGGGGCCGAGGCTCCGGCGCTGGGGCTGGGGGCGCTCCGGGGGCTCCTGGGGGGCAGCGAGGGGACAGAGGGACCCCCGGCACCGGGACCCCCTGAACTCCCCATTCCCGGGCACGGGGACCCTCCTGAGCCGCTGGGCACGGAGCCCCCTCTGCCCTCCCTTCTCCGCCACCGGGATCCCCTGTACCCCAAAATCCTGAACCGGGGCCCCCTGTACCCCAAAATCCTGGACCGGGACCCCCTGTACCCCAAAATCCTGAACCGGGACCCCCTGTACCCCAAAATCCTGAACCGGGACCCCCTGTACCCCAAAATCCTGAACCGGGACCCCCTGTACCCCAAAATCCTGAACCGAGATCCCCTGGACCCCAAAATCCTGAACCGGGACCCCCTGTACCCCAAAATCCTGAACCGAGATCCCCTGGACCCCAAAATCCTGAACCGGGACCCCCTGTACCCCAAAATCCTGAACCGAGATCCCCTGGACCCCAAAATCCTGAACCGGGACCCCCTGTACCCCAAAATCCTGAACCGAGATCCCCTGGACCCCAAAATCCTGAACCGGGACCCCCTGTACCCCAAAATCCTGAACCGAGATCCCCTGGACCCCAAAATCCTGAACCGGGACCCCCTGTACCCCAAAATCCTGAACCGAGATCCCCTGGACCCCAAAATCCTGAACCGGGACCCCCTGTACCCCAAAATCCTGAACCGAGATCCCCTGGACCCCAAAATCCTGAACCGGGACCCCCTGTACCCATCCTGAACCGGGGCCCCCTGTACCCCTCATCCTTGTGAAAAATGCGTATTTTATGATCGGCTTTTCACAAATATTAAAATGAATATGTGTTGTGTTAGAAAGTGATGTTGTATTAATTTTCTTAATATAGTTTTAGGTTATAAAAAATGTTAAAATAGAAACGATGCTTTGTAGGATACTTTTTTTAAAGAAAGGACTCGCAGCGAGATAGCAGCCACAGGACGCCCGAATCTTTCAGAGAAAAAGAATTTATTGCTCCCTCATCAGAAGAAACGAACTTATTCCTCCTCGAAGGCGCTGTTGGGATTCGGAGGAAGAAGCTGATGATGACCAGAGAGAATCCTGTGCGTGAATGGAATTTATGCAGCGTGTATCAGATGTATGAATCTGCAACAGGCTGTTGCTTTTAAGGGTTAACCCTCTGTTAACCTGGGTCCTTTTTCAGGCTTATTTTGCCCAGAAAAGGTGCCCGGACCGTGCGGAACTCTTTGTCTCTATTGTCTCATAGTGTCCTAATTCAAATTGTCCAAATCATTATTACTTTGATTATATTACTATTTTTACAACCATTTGATTACTATTCAGCTTTGAACATTTTCCGATGGGCGCGTTTCACCCGCGGCACCTCCAGCCTTCCATCGCGGGACCCCCTGAAGCTCCCAGCGGCCCCCCCGGGACCCCCTGCAGACCCCAAAGCGCTCCCGTCGCCAAACCCCAAACCCTGGGGCTGCTTTGGCTGCTCCCCAAAGGTGGGGGTTCCCCAAAAGTGGGGGTCAGATCCCCCCGATGATCACAGCAGGACACCCCCCAATATCCCCACATCCCTCCCAGTTCCCCCCAGTATCCCCTCCCAGTGCTCCCAGTATCCCTT
>NW_005054725.1:139660-141077 GCF_000277835.1 Geospiza fortis | reverse complement strand
CAGCCGCTGTTTGCTGGCACCGGGAGCCTCCTGCACACCCCGCACCCCCCGGATCTTCTCAGTGGGCATCCCTGGCACCTCCAGCCTTCCATCGTGGGACCCCCTGAAGCTCCCAGCCGCCCCCCATGGGACCCCCTGCAGCCCCCAATGCGCTCCTCTCGCCAAACCCCAAACCCTGGGGCTGCTTTTGCTGTTCCCAGCCCGGAGAGAGCGCTGGGCGCCCCCGGAGCACCGCGATGGGGATGGAGCCGAGCCACAGCTCCAGGATGGGCATTGGCAGATTGCGTTGTCAGCACGGAGCAGGAGCTGGGGGGTTCCCCAAAGGTGGGGGGGTTCCCCAGAGCTGGGGGTCCCCAAGGGCCGCCCCCCTCTCCCCCCTCAGCAAAGCTTTGCACGGTCGGGACATTTTAACTAGCGGAGGCGTCAGCGCTCATTGGTTACAGACATTGGCAGAACTTTTGATTAATTAATGATTAATTAATGAATTTCCCGATTCGCTGCTCCTGTCCCCCCCTCCCGTGCGAGGAGCCCGGGGTGCTGGGCTGTCCTGGGCGGCAGCGATGCTCGGTGGGGCTGCGGGAGCTGCCGGGGGCATCTCCCAGCGCCGCAATTGCGGAATTCCCTTCGCCCGCAGGAACCGCTCGGGGCGAGCGCTCAGAGCTGCCAGTGGTGGCCCGAGAGGGACAGGGACAGGGACAGGGACACAGTGACACAGGGACAGGGACAGGGACAGGGACAGGGACAGGGACAGGGACAGGGACAGGGACACAGTGACAGTGACACAGGGACGGGGACAGGGACAGGGACACAGGGACACAGGGACGGGGACACAGGGACACAGGGACAGGGACACGGACAGGGACAGGGACACAGGGACACGGACAGGGACGGTGACTCCCAGTGACCTCCCCAGTACTCCCAGTTTCCCCCAGTACTCCCAGTATCCTTTTCCAGTGGCACGGGCGCGGCGCGGGGACACGGGGACAGCAAGGTGTCACCCAGGGCATGGGGACACAGGGGACAGGGACAGGGACAGGGACACAGGGACGGGGACACAGGGGACAGGGACAGGGACAGGGACACAGGGACAGGGACACAGGGGACAGGGACAGGGACAGGGACAGGGACACAGTGACAGTGACACAGGGACGGGGACAGGGACACAGGGACACAGTGACACAGGGACAGGGACAGGGACACAGGGACAGGGACACAGGGGACAGGGACAGTGACACAGGGACGGGGACAGGGACAGGGACACAGGGACACAGGGACGGGGACACAGGGACACAGGGACAGGGACACGGACAGGGACAGGGACACAGGGACACGGACAGGGACGGTGACTCCCAGTGACCTCCCCAGTACTCCCAGTTTCCCCCAGTACTCCCAGTATCCTTTTCCAGTGACCCCCCCC
>NW_005054725.1:135979-137651 GCF_000277835.1 Geospiza fortis | reverse complement strand
GGCGGGGTTAACGGGGGCGGGACCGGGGGGCGACACCTCCAGAGCCCCCGGTGTCCCGGGTGCCGCCCCCCGGTGTTCCCCGGATCCCTTTTCTGCCATGGCCCCGCTCCCGCTGTCCCCTGTTCCCGGTGTGCGTTCCCAACGTGTGTCACTCCTGGTTCGGGGCTGTCCTCGGTCCTGCTGTCCCGTTCCCGGTGTCCCCATTTCCTTTGTGTCCCCATTCCCGTTATCCCCGTTATCCCACCCCTGCCATCCCCATTATCCCATCCCAGTTATCCCACCCCCGTTATCCCATCACTGTCCCCGCTGTTACCCTATTCCTGTTATCCCCATTATCCCATTGCTATCCCATTATCCCCATTATCCCACCCCCTGCTATCCCGTTATCCCATCCCCGTTATCCCACCCCTGTTATCCCACTATCCCACTTCTCCTATCTCTGTTATTGCATTCTCATTATCCCGCTATCCCATCGCTGTCCCGCTGTTATCCCGTTCCCATTATCCCACTATCCCACTCCCGTGATCTCTGTTATCCCACCCCCGTTATCCCCCTTATCCCATTCCCACTATCCCCATTATCCCATCACTATCCTGCTGTTATCCCGTTATCCCATTCCCAATGCCCAGTTATCCCATCCAAGTTATCCCATTCCCATTATCCCATCGCTATCCCACTCTTATCCCACCCCCTCTACCCTTGTTATCCCATCTGCACTATCCCCATTATCCCATCCCGGTTATCCCATGGCTATCCCGTTATCCCGTTATCCCATTCCCAATGCCCAGTTATCCCACCCCGGTTATCCCATGGCTATCCCGTTATCCCACCACTGTTACCCCACCAGGGTCCCACCGTTACCCCATTCCTGTTATCCCCGTTATCCCCATTCCCATTATTCCATTATTCCGCTGCGGTCCTGCCACTGCCCCCCTGTTATCCCATCACTACCCCATTATCCCGTTATCCCACGCCCATTTTTCCACTGCTATCCCGTTATCCCATCACTGTCTTGTTATCCCCGTTATCCCCGTTATCCCCGTTATCCCTGTTATCCCACCATAATTATCCCACTCTCGTTATCCCATTATCCCACTGCTATCCCATTATGCCATCCCCGTATCTCACTCCCATTATCCCATTATCCCATTGCTATCCCGTTATCCCACCCCCGTTATCCCACTCCTGTTATCCCACCCCCGTTATCCCACTCCCGTTATCCCACTCCTGTTATCCCACCCCCGTTATCCCACTCCCGTTATTCCGTTATTTGACCGCTATCCCGTTATCCCGTTACCCCACCCCCATTACCCCACTCCTGTTTTCCCGTTATCTCACTGCAATCCCGTTGTCCCACTCCCGTTATTCCGTTATTTGACCGCTACCCCGTTATCCCGTTATCCCATCCCCGTTATCCCATTGCTGTCCCGTTATCCCATCCCCGTTATCTCATTCCCGTTATCCCACTCCTGTTATCACATTCCCGTTATCCCATTATCTCATTGCAATCCCGTTATCCCACTCCCGTTATTCCGTTATTTGACCGCTACCCCGTTATCCCACCCCCGTTATCCCGTTATCCCCCGTCCCGCGGATCCCCGTTATCTCATTCCCGTTATCCCACTCCTGTTATCACATTCCCGTTATCCCATTATCTCATTGCAATCCCGTT
>NW_005054725.1:134805-135372 GCF_000277835.1 Geospiza fortis | reverse complement strand
CAGAGAGGGGTCACGGGGTGTCACGGGGGGGACACACGGGAGCGATGGGGATCGGGACCCCTCCGTTCCCCCCTCGCCTGCACGAAAGCGACCCCCCGTGTCCCCGTGCTCCCCTCTCGTGTCCCCTCACCTGTCCCTGTGTCTCACCTGCAGGAACACGGTCCCCATTGTCCCCTCACCTGCAGGAACACGTGTCCCCCTGTCCCTGTCCCCTGTGTCCCCTCACCTGTCCCGTTCCCCCCTCATCTGCAGGAACACGGTCCCCTCCTCTGTCCCCTCCCTTGTCCCTCTTGTTCCCCGTGTCCCCTCACCTGCAGGAGCACGGTCCCCTCCCCTGTTCCCCGTATCCTCTGTCCCCTCACCTGTCCCCTCCCCTGTGTCCTTTCTGTCACCTGTGTCCCCTCACCTGCAGGAACGCGGTCCCCCCTGTGTCCCCACTGTCCCCTCACCTGCAGGAACACGCGTCCCCCCGCGGGCACCGCTCTCGGTCCCGGGGCCGCTCCGAACTCGGGGGAGGCGGCGACGTCCAGGCGGAGCCGGGGGGGGCGGGGGGGGGGCCGGGGGGGC
>NW_005054725.1:133633-133978 GCF_000277835.1 Geospiza fortis | reverse complement strand
CTGTCCCCCCGTGTCCCCCCCATGGCCTCTGCCACCCTCCCGTGCCCGTGTCCCTCCCGTGTCCCTGGTGTCCCCTGTGCCATCCCTTCCCGTGTCCCCAGTGTCACTCCTGTCCCTCCGCTGTCCTCAGCCCCGGTGTCCCCACTCTCCACCCTCCTGTCCCTGTCCCCATCCCGATGTCCCCAAGGTCCACCTGTGCCACCCCCATCCGTGTCCCCGTGCCCCCTGTCCCCATCCCACTGTCACCCTGTCCCCAATGTCTCATCTCTCATGTCCCCAACATCCCATCTCTCCTGTCCCCAATGTCCCATCTCCTGTGTCCCCAATCCCCAATGTCCCATCTCT
>NW_005054725.1:129557-133156 GCF_000277835.1 Geospiza fortis | reverse complement strand
CCCCAATGTCCCCCAGTGTCCCCAGAGCCTGACGCCGACGCGGCCCCTCGGGTTCCACATGCGCATTTATAATAATAATAATAATTAATAATAATTAATAATAATAATAATTAATGAGGGTGAGGGGGGGCGGCGCCGCCCGCGCCCCCAATGCACTAAAACTGCACCTGCTGGCCTTGGGGACAGCGGGGACACGGCGGGGACACGGCCCGGCCCTGATTGTCACCGTGCCACCACGGCCCCGCCACCGGGGCCACCCCGGGCCGTGTCCCCAGTGTCACATCCCAGTGTCACATCCCGGTGCCACATCCTTGGTGTCACATCCCTGGTGTCACATCCTGATGTCACATCCCAGTGTCACATCGCGGTGTCACATCCCCGGTGTTACATCCTGATGTCACATCCTTGGTGTCACATCGCGGTGTCACAGCCCTGGGCTGTGTCCCCAGTGTCACATCCCGATGTCACATCCTTGGTGTCACATCGCGGTGTCACATCCTGATGTCACATCCCAGGTGTCACATTGTGGTGTGACAGCCCTGGGCCGTGTCCCTGGTGTCACACCCTTGCTGTCACATCACGGCGTCCCTGGTGTCACATCTCTGGTGTCACATCTCGGGACTGGGCCCTGTGATGTCACGTCTGTGACATGTCCGTGTCCCCAGGCCACCACTCCGTGTCCTTCAGTGCCATGTCCCCATTGTCACAGCCTGGGGACGTCTCTGTCCTGCGTCACTTCCTGGTGCCATTCCTGTGTCCCTGTGCCACTTCCCGATGCCATCTCTGTCCTGTGTCACTTCCTGGTGCCATTCCTGTGTCACTTCCCGGTGCCATCTTGGTGCCATTCCTGTGTCCCTGTGTCACTTCCCAGTGCCACCTCTGTCCTGTGTCCCCGTGTCACTTCCTGGTGCCACCCCTGTCCTGTGCCATCCTGGTGCCATCTCTGTCCTGTGTCACTTCCCAGTGCCATCCTGGTGCCATTCCTGTGTCCCGTGTCACTTCCCGGTGCCATCTCTGTCCTGTGTCCCCGTGTCACGTCCTGGTACCATCCTTGTGTCATGTCCCGGTGCCATCTCTGTGCCATCCTTCTGTGTCCCCTCGCTGTCCCTCGCTGTCACATCCCCGTGCTGGCTCTCCACGCTGTCCCCCGTCCCACGTTCCTGCGCCATCTCCGTGCCACATCCCCACGTCCTGGTGCCACCTCCGTGTCCCTTCAATGTCCCCTTGGGGCCGAGTGTCACATCCCCAGGCCCCGGCGTCACACCCGTGTCACATCCCCCAGCCATGTCCGTGTCCCTGGGCCACCTCCCAGAGTGTCACCTCCAAGTGTCACCTCCGAGTGTCACCTCCGAGTGTCACCTCCCAGAGTTCACACCCTCGGTGCCACCTGCCCGTCCTGTCCCCAGTCCCGTGTGGGGACCCTGTGAGGCACGGCCAGGGGGACACAGAGGGGACAGGCGTGTCCCCTGGCCTCGGCAAGGTGGGGACGGTGGGAGGGGACAGCTGGGATGGCAGGGACACACTGGGGACACACTGGGGACACACTGGGGACACTCCAGGCCAGGCTGGGGCTGTGGTGGCCGCAGAAGTGTCACCGTCACGCTGAGTGTCACAGGAGGGTGGCACAGGGGGGTGGCACAGGTGTCACCACCCCCAGTGGGTGTCACAGGTGTCCCTGTCCCAGGGCTGTCCTGGCTGTCCCTGGTGCGTCACAGGGAATGTCCCAGCTGTCCCCGGTGTCCCCTGCCGGGCGTGGTGGCACCAGGCAGTGTCCCAGGGCTGTCCCTGTTCCCGGAGGTGGCCCGGCTGTCCCCGGTGTCCCAGGGCTGTCCCCGGTGTCCCCTGCCGGGCGTGGTGGCGCCGGGCGGGCGCTACCTGGTGAAGAAGGGCAGGTGGTGGCCCAGGCCACCCCCCGGGCGCGGGGACTCTGTCCGGGCCATCACGTCCTTGAACCAGGTGGCCACGTCCACCTCGAGCGTCTCGTAGCGCTTGATGAAGGTGTGCTCCTGTGGGGACATGAGGACATGGGGGACACTGGGGACATCAGGGACATGGGGACGTCGGGGACAGCGGGGACATTGGGGAAGCGGGGACAGTGGGGACATGGGGACAGCGGGGACATTGGGGACAGGGGGACAGTGGGGACATGGGGACAGCGGGGACATTAGGGATATTTGGAACATGGGGACATTGGGGACAGCGGGGGACATGGGGACATCAGGGATAGCAGAGGACATCAGGGACAGCAGGGACAGCGGGGACATGGGGGACAGCAGTGACATGACATGGGGACATCGGGGACAGCAGGAGACATTAGGGACATTTGGGACTTGGGGACATCAGGGGACAGTGGGGGACATGGGGACATCAGGGATAGCGGAGGACATCGGGGACATGGGGACAGCAGGGATGTGGGGACATGGGGACATCAGGGGACAGTGGGGACATTAGGGACATGGGGACATTGGGGACAGCAAGGGACAGCAAGGACATGGGGGGACAGCCAGGGACACGGGGACAGCACAGGACATCAGGGACATTGGGGACATGGGGACACCAGGACACTGGGGAATATGAGCACAAGGGGACCACACTGGACATGGAGGACAAAGCTTGGGGACACGGGGACAAAGCACCAAGGGTGAGGACAAGGTGGGGACGGGGACATGGGACACGGATGTGGCCTTGGGGACACGGGGACACAGACACAGGGACATGGATGTGGCCTTGGGGACACAGGCACAGGGACACGGGGACAGACACAGGGACACGGATGTGGCCTTGGGGACACGGGGACACAGCTGCAGACACGCAGGGGAGGTGACAGAGACGTGGGGACCCCCAGGGATGGTGACATCGTGCACGTGCCCCCACAGGTGACACACGCGGCCCTTGGGGACACAGGGGACAGGGCAGGGCATGGCTCTGGTGACAGCCGTGATGGGGAGGTGGCCCCAGGGGACAGGGGAAGAGACAGATGTGATGGGACAGGTGACAGGTATGGCAGGTGAGGCACTGACAGTGACAGGTGTGACAGTGACAGGTAATAGGTGTGACACTGACAGGTGTGACAGTGACAGGTGTGACAATGACAGGTAACAATGATAGGTGACAGGTGTGACAGGTGATGTGACAGTAACAGACGACAGGTGTGACAGTGACAACTGACGGGTAACAGGTGCGACAATGGCAGGTGACAGTGGCAGGTGACAGTGGCAGGTGACAGTGGCAGGTGTGACATTGCCAGGTGTGACAATGCCAGGTGACAGTGGCAGGTGTGACAATGGCAGGTGTGACAGCGCCAGGTGACAATGGCAGGTGACAGTGGCAGGTGACAGTGGCAGGTGTGACAACGCCAGGTGACAACGCCAGGTGACAATGGCAGGTGACAGTGGCAGGTGTGACAATGGCAGGTGACAACGGCAGGTGACAGTGGCAGGTGACAGTGGCAGGTGTGACAATGGCAGGTGACAATGGCAGGGGACAGTGGCACTCACCAGTAACTTGTTGTACTTTGGTCTCTTCCTGTGGTCCTTGGTGAGGCTGGGGGAGGGGACGGGAGCTGAGCACCTCTGGGACCCTCGAGCCACGTCCCCATG
>NW_005054725.1:125106-128907 GCF_000277835.1 Geospiza fortis | reverse complement strand
CCACTCCCCCGGTCTCCCCCCCATCTCCCTGTGTCCCCATGTCCCCCATGTCACCCCCATGTCCCCCCTGCTCTCCGTGTCCCCCCAGTGTCCCCCGCTGTCCCCATCATGTCTCTGCGTGTCCCCACGTCCCCTGTGTCCCCATGTCCCCAGTGTGTTCCCATGTCCCTGTGTCCCCTGTGTCCCCCCCATGTCCCTGCGTGTCCCCATGTCCCCCCCGCTCTCCGTGTCCCCCCGCTGTCCCCGTGTCCCCACCAGTCTCGGACGAAGGCCTGGAAGTCCCCGGAGAAGCCCATGGCCGGGGGCAGCAGGGGCGGATCCTCCTGCAGCACCTTGGTCAGCACCTCGAAATCCGTCTTGGTGCCGAAGCACTGCACGATGTAGGGGCAGTCGTGGCTCTTGAGCACCACGTCCAGGTCCATCAGGATCCGCTTGTTCTCCTCGCGGTTCCCCGAGCGACGCATTTGCTGCAATGGGGACGGGGGAGACAGGTGTCACCAGGGGTCACACAGGGGGTCACAGGTGTCACTGGGGGTCACCCAGGGGGTCACAGGTGTCATCAGGGGTCACAGGTGTCACTGGGAGTCACACATGCCATCAGGGGTCACCGGGGGTCACAGGTGTCATCACTGCCCCGTGGCCAGCTCCACCTGGGACAGGTGTGACACGGGTGTGACACACACGGGTGTGACAGGTGTGACACGGGTGTGACACACACAGGGACAGCAGTTCTGGTATGGGAACTGCCCCGTGGCCAGCTCCACCTGGGACAGGTGTGACACGGGTGTGACACACACGGGTGTGACAGGTGTGACACAGGTGTGACACAGGTGTGATAGGTGTGACACAGGTGTGACAGCTGTGCCAGGGACAGGTGACAGGTGTGACACAAGTGTGACAGGTGCGACACAGGTATGACACACGCACAGGTGTGACAGGTGTGACAGCTGTGCCAGGGACAGGTGACAGGTGTGACACACACACACAGGTGTGACAGCTGTGCCAGGGACAGGGGCCAGGTGTCGCAGGGACGTGGGGACACTTTGGGGACAGCTCGGTGACACTCTGGGGACACTGGGGTGGGTCGGGGACGCTCTGGGGACCCTGGGTGATGTTCAGGGACCCTGGGGGACGCTGGGTGATATCTGGGGACACTTTAGGTATCCTTGGGTGATCCTGGGGACACTCTGGTGACACTCTGGGGACAGCTGCTCATCAGGGAGATGCCAAGGGACGCTGGGTGACCCTGGGTGACATTCAGGGACCCTGGGGACACTCTGGGGACACTGTGGGTGACCCTGGTGACACTCTGGGGGCAGCACTCACCAGGGAGATGCCGAGGGACCCTGGGGACACTGTGGGGACACTCTGGGGACACTGTGGTGACACCCTGGGGACAGCACTCACCAGGGAGATGCCGAGGGATGCTGGGTGACCCTGGGGACACTGTGGTGACACTGTGGTGACACCCTGGGGACAGCACTCACCAGGGAGATGCTGGGTGACCCTGGGGACACTGTGGTGACACTGTGGTGACACCCTGGGGACAGCACTCACCAGGGAGATGCTGGGTGACCCTGGGGACACTGTGGTGACACTGTGGTGACACCCTGGGGACAGCACTCACCAGGGAGATGCCGAGGGATGCTGGGTGACCCTGGGGACACTGTGGTGACACTGTGGTGACACCCTGGGGACAGCACTCACCAGGGAGATGCTGGGTGACCCTGGGGACACTGTGGTGACACTGTGGTGACACCCTGGGGACAGCACTCACCAGGGAGATGCCGAGGGATGCTGGGTGACCCTGGGGACACTGTGGTGACACTGTGGTGACACCCTGGGGACAGCACTCACCAGGGAGATGCTGGGTGACCCTGGGGACACTGTGGTGACACTGTGGTGACACCCTGGGGACAGCACTCACCAGGGAGATGCCGAGGGATGCTGGGTGACCCTGGGGACACTGTGGTGACACTGTGGTGACACCCTGGGGACAGCACTCACCAGGGAGATGCTGGGTGATCCCCCCAATGTTCCCAATGTCCCCTCAATGTCCCCATGTCCCCTATGCTCCCCACGTCCCCAGTGTCCCCAATGCCCCCCACAATGTCCCCAATGTCCCCAGTGTCCCCATTTCACCCCCCAGTGTCCCCCATGTCCCCTCACCACCATGTAGGCCGCACACCCCGCACTCTGAGGGCTGTCCCCGTGTCCCCAGTGTCCCAGGGGATGTCCCCATGTCCCCAGTGTCCCTAGCCCTGTCCCCATGTCCCCTCACCGCCATGTAGGCCGCACAGCCTGCGCTCCGGGTCTTGGCCTTGGAGTCCACCAGGCGGCCGCTGATGCCGAAGTCGCAGAGTTTGATCTGGCCCCGCTCGTCCAGCAGGATGTTGGAGGGTTTGACATCCCTGTGGATCACGCCGTGCTTCTCCTTCAGGTACAACAGCGCCTTCACGATCTGCGGGACAGGATTGTCCCCAGTGTCACCTCTGTGCCATCATCACCATGCTCACTGCCACCATCACCCTGCCCAGAGCACCCCCTGTCCCCAGTGTCCCCTGTGGGTCACCCCATGTGTCTCCCTCAGGTACAGCAGCGCCTTCACGATCTGCGCGACATGGAGTGTCCCCAGCGTCACCTCTGTGTCACCTCTGCGTCACCAAGTGCCACCATCACCCTGCCCATACCCCAAGGACACCATGACTGTCCCCAGTGTCCCCTGTGGGTCGCCCCGTGTGTCTCCCTCAGGTAGAGCAGTGACAGTCCCCAGGTGTCACCTCCGTGCCACCACCACCCTGCTCACTGTCACTGTCACCCCGCCCACTCGGGAATGGGGCACCCCCTGCCTGTCCCCAGTGTCCCCAGTGTCCCCAGTGTCCCTCACCATCAGCACCATCCTGCACAGGACGCCAGGACCCCCCTGCCTGTCCCCGGTGTCCCCAGCACCTAAACTGTCCCCAGTGCCACTCACTGCCACTGTCATCCTGCCCAGAACCCCAGAGCCACCCTGCGTGTCCTCCATGTCCCCAGTGCCCCCATTGTCCCCAGTGTCCCCACTGTCCCCTGCGCTGTCACTCACTGCCACCGTCATCCTGCCCAGAATCCCAGAGCCACCCTGCGTGTCGTCCATGTCCCCAGTGCCCCCATTGTCCCCAGTGTCCCCACTGTCCCCTGCGCTGTCACTCACTGCCACCGTCATCCTGCCCAGAATCCCAGAGCCACCCTGCGTGTCGTCCATGTCCCCAGTGCCCCCATTGTCCCCAGTGTCCCCACTGTCCCCTGCGCTGTCACTCACTGCCACCGTCATCCTGCCCAGAATCCCAGAGCCCCCCTGCGTGTCCCCAGTGTCCCCGCTGGCCCCCAGTGTCCCTGCTGTCACTCACTGCCACCGTCATCTTGCCCAGGATGCGCTCGGGGATGGGGCCCTGGATTCTCTTCTTGAGTTTCTCGGCGCAGGTGCCCATGAGCTCCATGGCGATGAACACGTCGGTCTGGGGAGGGAGCGGGTGAGCTGGGGGCACGGGGAGGCACTGGGGGGTACTGGGGGTTACTGGGAGCACTGGGAGGGACAAACTGGGGTTACTGGGAGCACTGGGAGGGACTGGGGTGGGTTTGGGGTCCTGGGGTGGGGTCCAGGGTGGGTTTTGGGCGGGTTTTGGGTGGGTTATTTGGGATTTTGGGTGGGTTATTTTGGGGAGGGGTCCCACAGGGGTTCATGGATTTGGGTTGGGGTCTCACCATGTCCATGGGCTCGTTGCGGAGCACCCAGAGCAGGGGTTGGGTCAGTTTTGGGTTGGT
>NW_005054725.1:122069-123796 GCF_000277835.1 Geospiza fortis | reverse complement strand
CCCCACCTGCCCCCTCCGTCCTCACCTGCTTCCCCCTGACTCACCTGGCCCCCCTCATCCTCACCTGTCCCCCCCATGCTCAGGTAACCC
This sequence comes from Geospiza fortis, assembly GCF_000277835.1. NCBI lineage: Eukaryota > Metazoa > Chordata > Aves > Passeriformes > Thraupidae > Geospiza > Geospiza fortis. The sequence goes on along the minus strand of NW_005054725.1, from coordinate 123,706 downwards.
CTCATCCTCACCTGGCCCCCCACGGTCAGGTACCCCGTCTGTTTCATGATCTCCTGCAGCTTCTGGTCGATCTCAATGCTACGGAGGAAACGGGAGAGTTCAGCCAATCAGCTCAGCGCACAGGGAGAGCCCAACCAATCAGGTCAGGGCATGGGGAAAGTCCGGTCAATCAGCTGAGGGCACAGGGAGAGCCCAGCCAATCAGCTCAAGGCACAGGGAGAGCCCAACCAATCAGGTCAGGGCATGGGGAAAGTCCGGTCAATCAGCTGAGGGCACAGGGAGAGCCCAGCCAATCAGGTCAAGGCATGGGGAAGCCCGGCCAATCAGCACACAGGGAATCACAGCTCTGGCCAATCGCAGGACAGGAAATCCCGCCTGCCTGGCCAATCAGCACCCAGGGGCTCCTGGTCAGCTGACCAATCAAAATGCAAGGAGCTCTCGCACTGCTGGCCAACGAGCACACAGCTGTCCCGCCCACCAGGCCAATCAGCAACTGGGATCGTCTGACCCATCAACCAATCAGCAGCTGCAAGCTCTGCTCCAGCCAATCACGGTTCAAGATCACCCCAAAGCTCTGGCCAATGAGAACACACCACTCCCCGAGCTCTGGCCAATCAGGGCCTACAAGCCCTCAGAGCAGCAGCCAATCAGCACCCACAGGCTCCCGAACATCCGACCAATCGCTGCGCAAACCCTCCTGGCCGGCCAATCAGAGCACACGTCCCCTTGGATCTCTGGCCAATCAGAGCGCAGGATCTCTCAGAATCTCTGGCCAATCACCACCTGCAGACTCTCATCCACCCAGCCAATCAGCACAAGCCTTCTGCTCGGCCAATCAGCTCACGTTATCACCCTAGAATTCTACCCAATCAGAACATGGAATCCCCCCCCGATCTCTGGCCAATCAGGGCACAGGATCTCTCAGAATCTCTGGCCAATCAGAGCACAGGATCTCTCAAGCCTCAGGCCAATCAGAACACACGACCCTCCCCAAGGCAATCAGAGCATGCGACCATCTGTGGGCCAATCAGAGCACAGGATCTCTCCAGAACTCTGGCCAATCAGAGCACAGGATCTCCACAGACCTCTAGCCAATCAGAATGCATGCCCCTCCTCTGGCAAACATGAGCCTGCTGGCCAATCAGGGCACAAGATTCCCCTGGACTTCCGTCCAATCGAGCTTTGATTCTCCTGGACCTCTGGCCAATCAGAGCACAGGACCTCCCCAAACCTCTGGCCAATCAGTTCCCAGGCTCTCCCCCACTGGCCAATCAGCTCCCAGGCTCTCCCCAGTGGGCCAACCAGCCCCCAGCCCCCCCAAACCCAGCCAATCAGCTTCCAGGCTCTCCCCAGTCAGCTTCCAGGCTGTCCCCAATCAGCCAATCAGCTTCCAGGCTCTCCCAAACCAGCCAATCAAAACCAAAGCTCTCCCCAATCAGCATCCAACCTCTCCCCAACTAGCCAATCAGTTCCCAGGCTCTGCCCCATTGGCCAATCAGCACCCAGGCTCTGCCCAATCAGCTTCCAGGCTCTTGCCAGTCAGCCAATCAGCTCCCAGGCTCCATCCCATCAGCCAACGAGGGCTCGGGGGCGTGGCCTCACCTCTCCAGGCTGCGCGGCACCAGGAACGGGGGCGG
>NW_005054725.1:118809-122050 GCF_000277835.1 Geospiza fortis | reverse complement strand
GGGGGGAGAAACCCAAAAATGGGGAGAGAAACCCAAAAATGGGGGGAGAAACCCAAAAATGGGGGGAGAAACCCAAAAATGGGGAGAGAAACCCAGAAATGGGGAGAGAAACCCAAAAATGGGGGGAGAAACCCAAAAATGGGGGGAGAAACCCAAAAATGAGGGGAGAAACCCAAAAATGAGGGAAGAAGCCTAAAAATGGGGAGAGAAGCCCCAAAAATTCGTGGAGAAACCCAAAACTGGGGAGAGAACCCCAAAAATGGGGGGGGGAAGCCTAAAAATGGGGAAAGAACCCCAAAAACAGGGAGAGAATCCCAGAAACGGGGAGAGAACCTGAAAAATGGGGAGAGAAACCCCAAAAATGGGGAGAGAAACACCAAAAATGGGGGGAGAAACACCCAAACGGGGAGAGAACCTGAAAAATGGGGAGAGAAACCCAAAAACAGGGGGGGAAAGCCTAAAAATGGGGAAAGAACCCCAAAAATGGGGAGAGAAACCCAAAATTGGGAGGAGAAACCCAAAAACAGGGGGAAAACCCCAAAAATTGAGAGAGAACCCCAAAAATGGGGAGAGAACCCCAAAAATGGGGAAAACCCAAAAATGGGAGGAGAAACCCCAAAAAGGGGAGAGAACCCCAGAAACGGGGAGAGAAAATCAAAAATGGGGAGAGAAATCCAGAAATGGGGAGAGAAACCCCAAAAACAGGGAGAAAACCCCCAAAATGGAGAGAGAACCCCAAAAATAGGGAGCAAAACCTAAAAATGGGGAGAGAGAGAACACCAAAAATCGGGAGAGAACCCAGAAATGGTGAGAGAAACCCAAAAAACGGGGGGAGAAGCCCAGAAACAGGGAGAGAAACCCAAAAACGGGGGTAGAACTTCAAAAATGGGGGGAGAAACCCAAAAATGGGGAGAGAAACCCAAAAATGAGGGGGAGAAGCCAAAAAATGGGGAAAGAACCCCAAAAATGGGGAGAGAAGCCCCAAAAATTCGGGGAGAAACCCAAAACTGGGGAGAGAATCTCAAAAATGGGGAAACCCAAAAATGAGGGGAGAAACCCAAAAACGGAGAGAGAAACCCAAAAATGGGGGGGGAAGCCTAAAAATGGGGAAACCCCAAAAATGGGGGGAGAAACCCCAAAAATGCAGGGAGAAACCCAAAACTGGGGAGAGAAACCCAAAAACAGGGAAACCCAAAACCAGGGGGAGAACCCCAGAAACGGGGAGAGAATCCCAGAAACAGGGAGGGAACCTGAAAAATGGGGAGAGAAACCCAAAAACGGGGGGAGAAACCCAAAAATGGGGAGAGAAACCCAGAAATGGGGAGAGAAGCCCCAAAAATTCGGGGAGAAACCCAAAACTGGGGAGAGAAACCCAAAAATGGGGGGAGAAACCCAAAACTGGGGGGGAGAAGCCTAAAAACAGGGAGAGAACCCCAAAAATGGGGAAACCCCAAAAATGGGGGGAGAAACCCCAAAAAGGGGAGAGAACCCCAAAAATAGGGAGGAAAACCTAAAAATGGGGAGAGACAGAACCCCCAAAATCGTGAGAGAACCCAGAAATGGTGAGAGAAACCCAAAAATGAGGAGAGAAACCCCAAAAATGGGGGGAGAACCCCAAAAATGGGGAAAGAACCCCAGAAATGGGGGAGAACCTCAGAAACAGAGCGAGAAACCCAAAAACGGGGGGAGAACTCCAAAAATGGGGAGAACCCCAGAAATGGGCGGAGAACCCCAAAAACAGGGAGAACTCAAAAAATGGGGAAAGAAACCTAAAAATGGGGAGAGATCATCAAAGATGGAGAGAGACAGAACCCCAAAATTTGGGCAGAAAACTCAAAAAATGGAGGAGAGAGCCCCAAAATGAGGAGAGAACCCCAAATGTGGGGAGAGAACCCTAAAAACGGAGAGAGAAGGATCAGGGACCCCAAAAGTGGGGAGAGAACTCCAAAAATGGGGAGAGAACTCCCAAAATCGGGGGAAACACTGCAGGGACCCCAAAATCCATGTGGGGGGAGAGAGAAACTGGTCAGGAACCCCAAAAGCGGGATGGGGCAGACAAAACCACCCAAGAGGAACCCCAAAAGTGAGCACGGCCGTGCCAGGAACACAAAAATAGAGAATGGAGGTGCCAGGAACCCCAAAACTGGTGGGGGGCGTGTCAGAACCCCAAAAATGGGACCCATTTCCCCTTTTCCTCCTCTTTTTGCAGTTTCCTGCCCCGTTTCCCCAGTTCTCACCCCATTTTTCCCCTCCCGGCCTCATTTCCCTGCAATTCCCCCCAATTTTTCCCCATTTCCCCCATTCTGCCCTATTTCTCCATTTCCCCCATTCCTTCCCCACTTCTCCTCTTTTTTCCCATTCATTTTTTCCCATTTCCTATTTCCCTCCATTTTCCCCATTTTTCCCCTTCCCATCCCATTTCCCTCTCCCCCCAATTTCCACCATTCCCAGCTCCCTCTCCTGCCCCATTTTTCCCTATTTCCCCCCATTTTCGCCCATTCCTCCCAATTTTTCCCCATTTCCACCAAATTTTCCCCATTTCCCCCAATTTTCCAACCCATTTTTCTCAATTTCCCCCCATTTCCCCCCTATTTCCCACTTTTTCCCCAATTTCCTCCCTTTTTCCCCAATTTCCTTCCCATTTCCCTGTTTTCCCAATTCCTCCCATTTTTTCCCCATTCCCTCCACATTTTCCTCCCAATCTTCCCCCATTTCCCCCGTTTTTTCCAGAATTTTCCCCCAATTTTTCCCCATTTCCTCCCTGTTTTTCCTCCCAATTTTTCCAAATTTTCCCCATTTTCTCCCCAATTTTCCCCATTTTGCCCCAAATTTTCCCCATTTCACTCACAGTTTTTCCCAATTTTTTCCCCATTCTCCCCCATTGCCCCCCACTTTCCCCATTCTCCCCCATTTTTCCCCCACTTTCCCAAATTTCCCGTTTTTTCCCCCATCCCCCCCATTTTTCCTGGTTTCCCCCCAATCTTCCCATTTCCCCCCCCAATTTTCCCCCATTCCCCCCCATTTTCCAGATTTTCCCCCAATTTTTCCCCTTGCCCCCAATTTCCCCATTTTTCCAATTTCCCCCAAATTTCCCCCAATTTTTTCCCATTTTACCCCATCCCCCCCGTTTTCCCCAATTTTCCCCATTCTCCCCCATTTTCCCCAATTTTTCCATATTTCCCCCAATTTTCCTAATTTGCCTCCAGTTTTTCCAAATTTTCCCCATTTTCCCCCCATTTTC
>NW_005054725.1:116875-117690 GCF_000277835.1 Geospiza fortis | reverse complement strand
AAGAAACAAAAAATGGAGGGAAAAAAAAGAAATAAAAAAAGAAATAATTAAAAAAAAAAAAAAAAACCAAAACAGAAAGAAAAAGAGAAAAAATTCCAAAGGGAGGGATTGGGGGTGGGGGGAGTTCATAAATGAATTCAAATTGGGGAGCAGAAATGAATTGAAATTAGGGGAAATAAATGGGGGACAGAAAAGGATTTAAATCGGGGGAAATGAATTTAAATTGGGTGGAAAAAATGGATTTAAATTGGGGGAAATGAATTTAAATTGGGTGGAAAAAATGGATTTAAATTGGGGGAAATGAATTTAAATTTGGGGCAAAAATGGATTTAAATTGGAAGGAATAAACTTAAATTGGGGAGGAGAAATGAATTTAGATTGAGAGAAATAAATTGAAGTTGGAAATGAAGCAGATGTTAATTTAAATCGTGGGGAAACGAATTGAAATTGGGGGCAGAACAATTTCAATTGAGGGCAAAAATGTAAATGTATTTGAAATGAAAAAATGAATTTAAATTGAGAGGAAGGAAAATGGATTTAAATTGGGGGAATTTTCATTAAATTGGGGAAATTCATTAAATTGGGGAAATTCATTAAATTGGGGGGATGAGCTTTAATTGAAATTAATTTAAATTTGGGGGGAAAATGAAATTGAGCTGAAGTTGGAGGGACAGGAATGAAATTGGGGCACAAAAATGAGTTCAAATTGGACAGGAATATAAATAAAATTTAAATGAAATTAAACCTGGGGAAGGCACAGAGATGAAACCGAGAGCGAAATTCAGAGGGAAAAATAAATTTGGGGGCAAAGAAAT
>NW_005054725.1:114892-115118 GCF_000277835.1 Geospiza fortis | reverse complement strand
GAGCTGAAGGGAGGACAAAGGGAGGTTTTGGATTCCTTTGGCCGCTGTAGGAACGCGGGATGACGGGGTGAAGAGAAGGCACGGCGGCTTTTTGGCCGCGCTGGCCGCCGTACGGAAATAGGGAACATGGATGCCGCCATCTTCACCGGGGAATTGCTATTGCGCATGCGCACAGCAGATGGACTTTGGGCCTCTCCGGCCGCCGTAGAGAGGAGGCATACGGAAC
>NW_005054725.1:114331-114781 GCF_000277835.1 Geospiza fortis | reverse complement strand
TCGTGTGGGTCGGAAGGGCCGTGGAGAGGCCGAGGATGTTGCAGAGCGGCTCGAAGCGTGCTGGGAGCATTGGAGCATTTGTGGCTTTAGCCGCGTCGGAGGCTGTTCTGGGGTTTAGGCTGGTTTGGGGGAAGTCACTGCTCCTTTAGCGAAGCCTGAGGCTGTTCTGGGGCTGTTTGAGGGTGTTTGAGGGCATTTTACGGGAGCTGAGGGTTTTCTGGGAATGTTTGAGGACATTTTAGGGGAGCTGAGGCTGTTCTGGGACTGTTTGAGAGAGCTGAGGCCTTTTTTGAGGCTTGTTTATGGAGCGCGGCTTTTGGGCCCTGACGGCCGCCGTAGGGGGCGCGGCAGCTCCAGCTACTGGAGTGCGCATGCGCAGAGGAGGGCGCTAGAGCGCGCAGGCGCGGCTCCCTGAGGGAGCAACGGCGCCCCCTGGCGGGCGGGAGGACC
>NW_005054725.1:111519-113123 GCF_000277835.1 Geospiza fortis | reverse complement strand
CAGGGGACAGACACAGGGACAGGGGACAGCCAGGGGACAGAGAGCCCCGTGAGCACATCAGCCCTCTGCATCATCAGCAGTGACTTGCCATCGATCTCCTGGGGACACTGGGGACAGTGAGGGACACTGGGGACAGCCCAGGGAGGGACAGTGGGGGGACACCCAGGGGACAGGGGGGATGGACCCTGGGGTGACACTGGGGAGGGTGGAGGGAGGAGGTGCGGTCAGGGGGACTGGGGACACCCAGGGACACAGGGACAGTGGGTACACCCAGGGACAAGGGGGGACACCCCAAGGACAAGGAGGGACACCCCAGGGACAAGAGGGACACAGGGACAGTGGGGACACCCAGGGTCAGGATGAGGGACAGGGTGGGTGCAATGGTGGGGCGGGGGGGTTGGGACTTGTGAGGAAAATACAGGGAAACCTTGGGGACAGCTCCAGGGACAGAGAGGACACCCTGGGGACAGAGGGGACACCCTGGGGACAGAGGGGACACCACAAGGGCTGCAGGAGGGGGCAGGGGTGGCCACAGAGGAATTCTCCAGGGAGGGGACCGTTTTTGGGGACACCCATGGTAACAGAGGGAGCCCCGGGGACACTGTGGGGACAGAGGGGACAGAGGGGACAGGGGTGGCCCCACCTGCTCCTGGAAGGCCCCAGCCTGCTCAGGGAACCCGGCCTCGGTGAAATACTCGACCACGTCCCGCACCGACCACTCCACCGGGTCCACGGCCTTGTCCTTGCGCCCGGCCCTGGGGACAGGGACAGCGTCACGGGGACAGCGAGGGGACACACAGACATGGTCATCAGGATGGGGACACCATGGGGACACAGTCACTGGGACATGGGGACAGCATCATGGGGGCACTGTGGGGACACACAGACATGGTCACTGGGACATGGGGACACCGTGGGGACATGGTCACTGGGACACTGGCAGGGACAGGGGGACACCAGGACACGGTCACTGGGACAGGTGACACTGTGGGGACAGGGTCACAGCAACAGGGGGGCAACACTGGGATATGGTGACAGGGACAGGGGACATGGGGACAATGGTGATGGGGACAGCAGGACACTGAGTGGGACACAAGGGACACTGGGTGGGACATGGGTGACACAGAGGGACACTCGATGGGACAAGGATGACACAGAGGGATACAAGGGACACTGGGTGGCACACAGGTGACACAGAGGGACAAGGGGACACTGGGTGGCACACAGGTGACACAGAGGGACAAGGGGACACCGGCCCTGACTCACGTGCAGCTGAACGGGGCTCCCTCGGCAGCCTGGGGGCCCGGCCGGCCTGGGGACAGCGGCACCGAGGGCTCAGCCCCCGCCAGCGCCGGGGACACTGCAGGGACACCAACGGGTCACCAAGGGACAGCCCCGAGGGACCACACGGCCAGAGCGACCCCAGAGTGACCCCAGAGCGACCCCAGAGTGACCCCAGAGCGACCCCAGAGTGACCCCAGTGACCTCCTGCACCGACTGACCCCCAGAGTGACCCCCATCCCTGAACTGCCCCCCAGCACCCTGAACTTACACCCCCCTACCCCCAAACTGCCCCATCGCCCCCAAACCTGCCCTCAGTACCC
>NW_005054725.1:106198-106820 GCF_000277835.1 Geospiza fortis | reverse complement strand
CCACCCCCGCATTCCCAGTCCCCTCCTCTGTCACCTTCCCGTGCTGGGGTTGTCCCCCCGGGTCCCCTCCTGTGTCCCTGCTGTCCCCTGGATGTCCCTCTGTGTCCCCCTGTGTCACCTTCTGCCTGTCCAGCACCCTGATGGCAAAGTGCCCCCTCTGTCCCCGTGTCCCCCGAGTCCCTGTGCCCGTGTCCCACTGTCCCCACTGTCCCCATTGTTCCCTGTCCCTGTCCCCGTGTCCCCTGAGCTGGCCCCACTTTGGGACTGTGGGGACCCCAAAACCACCGGGAGGGACAGGGACAGCACCAGGGCGGGGTCGCTGGGGACATCGAGGGGACAGGGGGAGGTGGGAGTGTCCCCAAGGGACAGGGGACACCTCAAAAGGGGACAAGGGACATCCCACAGGGACAGGGGACACCTCAAAACACAGAGCCCCCCACCAAAGCAGGCTGGGGAGCCCCAGAGGGAGCCCGAGGAACGGGAGGGGACAGGGGGGACCCCAAAAGGGCCCGAGGCCACCCCACATCCCCCGGCCCCCTCTCACCGTGTCCGGAGCTGTCGCCGGCCGCTGTCCCCGGGGCTCCCAGTATGGCCCAGCCGGACCAGTGACCCCGCTGGGGGG
>NW_005054725.1:103812-104650 GCF_000277835.1 Geospiza fortis | reverse complement strand
TGATGGGCGAGGTTTGTTCGGAGGGGCGGGACATACGTGATTGACAGGGGAAGGGTGGGGCTGAGTGGGCCAGGGGCGGGGCTTGCACTCCCAGCCTCGTGCCTTGCACGAGGGCTCATTAATTAACCCCTTTAATTAAACTAATGAGTCTCCTAATAAACCCTGCTCTGTCCTCCGTGTCAATTAATGCACTTTCCTTTCCTATCCCTGTACAATTAACTACTATTTAATTACCCCAGCTCATTAGCATATGCTAATCTATGGCTGATGACAGCGATTAGCAGGGCTCCTGCTGCTCTTAATTACTCATTACCTGGGATGGGCCTGCCTGTTAATTGCTTTCTCATTAATGCTTCTTCATTAACATCTCCGTTAATGCTCCCCCTTATCAAGACTCCTCCCTAAAGCTCACCCCACTGACACCTACCTTCATTAACGCCCCTTATTAGCACCCTCCCTCATTAACCCCCTCATCATTGAAGCTCTGGCTCACTCCTGCCCCGCCCATCTTCATTAACGCCCCTAATTAGCAGCGCTGCTCATTAACACTCCTCCCTTATCAAGCGCATTTACTGCCCTTCACTACCGCATTAGTTTACCCTGCCTCATTAACACCCCTCATTAACACCCCTCATTAATACGCCTCATTACCACCCCTCATTAATGCCCCTCATTAACACCCCTCATTAACACCCACTCATTAATGCCCCTCTTTAACGCCCCTCATTAATGCCCCCTCATTAACACCCCTCATTAACGCCCGCTCATCAGCCCTCCCCGAGGCAGCGCTGCAGTTCCGGCGGTGGCCGCGGGGGGGCGATGGAGGGGGAGGGGCCGG
>NW_005054725.1:98139-99851 GCF_000277835.1 Geospiza fortis | reverse complement strand
TGTGTAAGGGCTGTGAAATGGGTGTACAACACCCCAGGTGTGTGAGTTGTGAGAGGAGTTTGTGAGAGGTGTATAAGGGCTGTGTAAGGGGTGTGTAAGGGGTGTGTAATGGAGGTGTAAGGCGTGTGTAAGGGGTGCGTAAAGGGTGTGCGGTGAGTGTGTAAGAGGTCTGTAAGGAGTGTGTAAAGGGTATGTAAAGGGTGTGTAAGAAGTGTGTAAGGGGTGTGTAAAGTGTGTGTAAGGAGTGTACAACGGCCCACATGTGTGAGGAGTGTGCAAGGGGTGTGTAAGAGGTGTGTAAGGGGTGCATGGTCAGTGTGTAAGGGCTGTGCAAGGGGTATGTAAGGGCTGTGAAAACGGTGTGTAAAGGGTGTGTAAGGAGTGTGTAAAGAGTGTGTTAGGGCTGTGTAAGGGGTGAGGAGTGATTGTGAAAGGGGTGTGTAAAGGTTGTGTAAGTGATGTGTAAAGGGTGTGCAAGGCCTGCGTAAGTGGTGTGTAAAGGGTGTGTAAGAGCTGTGTAAGGGGTGTGTAAGGGCTGTGTAGTGAATGTGTAAGAGCTGAGTAAGAGCTGTGTAAAGGGTGTGTAAGGGGTGTGTAAGGGCTGTGTAAGGGATGTGCAGTGATTGTGTAAGAGCTGTGTAAAGGGTGTGTAAGGGGTGTGTAAGGGGTGTGCAGTGAGTGTGAGGGATCCGGGATCGGGGGGACCTGGGGGCTTGGGGGGTCCCAGGTGTTTGGGATTTGGGGCTGGGGTCTCCGGATTTTTTGGGGATCCAAGCACCCATCTGAGGTCTCAGGTACCACGGATTTGGGGTCCCAGGTGTCTCAGATTTGGGGTCGCAGGTTTCCAAGTTTGGGGGAACTCAGGTGTGTAAGATTTGGGGTGTCAGGTGTTTGGGATTGGGGATCCCAGGTGTTTGGGACTGTGGTGGATTTGGGGTGGGATTGGGGTTCCAGGTGTTTGGGATTTGGGGGCTGCAGGGCTGGGGGGTGCCCAGGGCCCCTGATTTGGGGTTTGGGGCCCAGGTGGTCCCTGCGCCCCAAGGGCTGAGCGGGGCACAGAGGTGGGGATGAGGGACCCCACTTGGGGTTCCCTGACCCCGTTTGGGGTTCCAGGGCTGATCCGGGGGGTGCTGCTGTTCGGGCTGGCACAGTGGGACTGGATGTGGAGGGATTGGGGTACCCTGGGTTCCCTGACCCCATTTGGGGTTCCCTGACCCCATTTTGGGGTTTTCTGATCCTATTTGGGGTTCCAGGGCTGATCCAGGCTGCACTGCTGTGCAGGCTGGCACAGCAGGATTGGGTGTTTGGGGTACCCCGGGTGTTTGGGGGCTCCCTGACCCCGTTTGGGGTTCTGTGCCCCCCAGGGCTGATCCAGGGCGCTCTCCCGTTAGGGCTGGCACAGTGGGATTGGATGTGGAGGGATTGGGGTACCCCGGGTGTTTTGGGGTTCCCTGACCCCGTTTGGGGTTCCCTGACCCCGTTTGGGGTTCTGTGCCCCCCAGGGCTGATCCGGGGGGCGCTGCTGTTTGGGCTGGCACAGTGGGATCGGATGTGGAGGGATTGGGGTACCCCGGGTGTTTTGGGGTTCCCTGACCCCGTTTGGGGTTCCCTGACCCCGTTTGGGGTTCTGTGCCCCCCAGGGCTGATCCAGGGCGCTCTCCCGTTAGGGCTGGCACAGTGGGATTGGATGTGGAGGTTGGGGGCAGACACTA
>NW_005054725.1:95153-97722 GCF_000277835.1 Geospiza fortis | reverse complement strand
GGGACATTGGGGACATTGGGGGCACTGGGGACATTTAGGGCATTTGGGAACAGTGGGGACATTGGGGACATTGGAGACATTGAAGGGCATTTGGGGACACTGGGGACACTAGGGACATTGGGGACATTGGGGGCACTGGGGACACTGAGGGCATTTGGGGACATTGGGGACATTGGGGACACGGGGACATTAGAGACACTGAGGGCATTTGGGGACATTGGGGACATTGGGGGGACATGGGGACATCAGGGACCCCGGGCAGATGGTGAATGTGCAGTGTCACCTGCCCCAGGCCCAGCCCATCATGGCCCAGAGGTGACACGGGGACACTGGGGACACTGGAGATGGTGGGGACTTTGGGGCACTGGGGGTGTTGGGGACATTGGGACGTTGGTGACATTGGGAAGGTGTAGGAGGTTGGGGACATGGGGACAGGGGTGTGCAGGGGGATGGGGACACTGTGGGGACACGGGGACAGGGGTGGGACATGGGGACACTGTGGGGCACCAGGGACCTGGCCCTGGCCCTGCACGTGATGGCACAGAGGGGACATGAGGGTGACACCGTGACACGGGGGGACATGGGGCCGTGCAGGGGACGTGGGGACATGTGGAAGGCTGGGGACACCCTGGGGACACCCTGGGAACACCTTGGGGACATGGGGACAGGCACAAGGAGGGTGGGACATGGGGACACGTGGGGACATGGCCTGGTGGTGACGTGGGGGGGACCTGGGGACAGGCAGGACGTGGGGACACCTGGGGACAGTTGGAGGTGTGTAGGTGGCACACGGGGGGACATGGGGACACTGAGGGACACGTGGGGTGGGTGGCCCTGGGTGAGCATGGGGACAGCACGGGGATGGCACAGCTCGAGGATGTCCCCATGTCCCCATGGCATCCCCGCCACCCCAGGGACATCGGCGGTGGCACCTGAGTCCTGTGTCCCCAAGTGCCAGGGCCACACCTGTGCCCTGCCCTGTGTCCCCACTGTCCCCGTGTCCCTCATGTCCCCTGTGTCCCTGGTCCCATGTCCTGTGTGTCCCCACTGTCCTGCTGTCTGTCCCCTGTCCCCATGTCTCCAGCCCCATGTCTCCATGTCCCTCACATTGCTGCTGTCCCCATGTCCCCAGCTCCACATCCTCTGTGTCCCCATGTCCCCTCACTCTCCCCATGTCCCCTCAGGTCCCCTGTCCCCCTGTGTCCTTGCTGTCCCCATGTGTCCCCCAATGTCTCTGTGTCCCTTTGTGTCCTGTGTCCCCCCATGTCTCCTCATGTCCTGCGTCCCTCTGTGTCCCCATGTCCCCCTGTGTACCCTGACCCCCTGCTGTCCCCTGTGTCCCCATGTCCCCCTGTGTCCCCCATGTCCCCCTGTGTCCCCCGTGTCCCCTGTGTCCTCCCTGCTGTCCCCCACTGTTCCCCGATGTCCCCCCATGATCCCCCACTGTCCCCCTGTCCCCCTGTGTCCCATGTCCCTCTGTGTCCCCACATGTCCCTGATGAGTCCCCCTGTGTCCCTGATGTGTCCCTGACATGTCATTGCCATGTCCCTCACTGTGTCTGCCGTGTCCCCCCACCATGTCCCCACCATGTCCCTGCCCTGTCCCTGCCCTGTCCCTGCTGTGTCTCCACTGTGTCCCTGCCATGTCCCCGTGTCCCTGCCATGTCCTTGCTGTGACCCTGCAGTGTCCCTGCCGTGTCCCCCCTGTCCCTGATCTGTCCCTGTGTCCCCATGCCCCGTGTCCCTGACGTGTCCTCATGTCCCCCCGTCCCTGATGTGTCCCCCCGTGTCCCCTGTGTCCCTGACGTGTCCTCATGTCCCCTCGTGTCCCTGACATGTCCCATGTCCCCATGTCCCCTGTCCCTGCCATGTCCCGTGTCCCCATGTCCCCTATCCCTGACGTGCCCCGTGTCCCTGACATGTCCCGTGTCCCCATGTCCCGTGTCCCTGACGTGTCCCCCCGTGTCCCCAGGTGCAATAACCGCACTCAGTGCGTGGTGGTCGCCGGCTCCGACGCCTTCCCCGACCCCTGCCCGGGCACCTACAAATACCTGGAGGTGCAGTACGACTGCGTGCCCTACAGTGAGTGCCGCCCCACAGATCCCGTCCTGCCCCACAGATCCCATCCAGCCCCATAGCCCGGCCCCACAGCACCCCAGAGCCACCCCTGTCCCAGCCCCTACAAATACCTGGAGGTGCAGTACGACTGCGTGCCCTACAGTGAGTGCCGCCCCACAGATCCCATCCTGCCCCATAGATCTTGTCCTGCCCCACAGCTCTGCCCCATAGCCCGGCCCCACAGCTCTGCGCTGTCCTGCCCCACAGCGCCCCCAGTCCTGGCACCTACGAGTACCTGGAGGTGCCGTTGGTGCCCCATAGGGATTGCTGCCCCATAACTCTGCCCCACAGCTCTGCCCCACAGTGCCCCCCCAGCCCCACAGCACCCAGAGGTGCACCTGGGGAGTCCTGCCCCACAGCACCCAAGGGACCCGACAGGGACCCCACAGTGCCCCCATGTCCCACCCCACAGCACCCATGGAGCCCCATGGGGACCCCACAGTGCCCCCGTG
>NW_005054725.1:92335-94701 GCF_000277835.1 Geospiza fortis | reverse complement strand
CGCCGGAGCCGCCGGAGGGAACGGCCGGACACGGCACCGGCCCCGGGACACGCCACAGGCACAGGGACACGGCAGGGACACGGCAAAAACATGGCCCAAAACCACGGCAAAAACACGGCCAAAAACACGGCAAAAACACACCAAAAACATGGCCCAAACCACGGCAAAAACACACCAACAACATGACCCAAAACCACGGCAAAAACACACCAAAAACATGGCAGGGCCATGGCAGAGACATGGCAAAAACATGGCGAAAACCATGCAAAAAACATGTCAAAAACAGGGCAGGAACATGGCAAAACCACAGCAAAAACATGGCAGGAACAGGGCAAAAACACAGCAAAAAACCATGGCAAAAACACAGCAAAAAACACGGCAGGAACACACCAAAACCATACCAAAAACATGGCCAAAAACCACTGCAGAAACACAGCAGAGACGTGGCAAAAACATGGCCAAAACCATGTGAAAAACACGGCAGGAACACACGAAAAACACAGCAAAAACACACCAAAAACATGGCAAAAACCACGCAAAAAACCACGGCAAAAACAGGGCAGGAAAAGGGCAGGAACATGCAAAAAACACGGAAAAAACATGGCAGGGACACAGCAAAAACTCACCAAAAACTTGGCCAAAACCATGCAAAAACCACACCAAAACCAGTTCAGGAACAGGGCAAAACCATGGCCAAAACCACACAAAAACACGGCAAAAACAGGGCAGGAACACGGCAAAAACATGGCCAAAAGCATGCAAAAACCACGGCAGGGACATGGTAGGAACACAGCAAAAACACGGCAGGAACATGGCAAAAACATGGCCAAAAGCATGCAAAAGATGTGGCAAAAACACGTCAGGAAAAGGGCAAAAACCACAGCAAAACCACAGCAAAAAACATGGCAGGAACACGGCAGGGACTGGGCAAAAACATGGCCAAAAACATGCAAAAACACGGCAGGGACACGGCAAAAACACACCAAAAGCGTGGCCAAAGCCACGCAAAAAACACGGCAGGGACACGCCAAGAATACACAAAAACCACAGCAAAACCACGTCAGGAATGGGCAGGAGCACGGCAGGAACATGCAGAAACCACAGCAAAAGCATGCAAAAACCACATGGAAACCACATGGAAACCACATGGAAACCACAGCAAAAACATGGCAGGAAGAGGGCAGGAACAGGCAAAAACCATGGCAAAAACCATGGCAAAAACATGGTAAAAACCACACCAAAAACCATGGCAGGAACATGCAAAAACCGCGGCAAAACGACACCAAAACCACTCAGAAACATGCAAAAACCACACCAAAACCATGGCCAAAACCATGGCAAAACCACACCAAAACCACCCGGAAACCACCCAAAAACCACACCAAAACCATGGCAAAACCACACCAAAACCGCGCCCAAAATGCACCAAAACCACGGAAGGAGCGCGGCACAGCCACACCTGGGTCAGCCCCGGGGCTGCAGGAGCCCAGCCCTCACCTGGGCACAGAAACACACCTGGGCAGGTAAATACACCTGGGCAGAGAAAGACACCTGGATAAATAAACACACCTGGGCAGGGAAACACACCTGGGCAGGTAAATACACCTGGGCAGAGAAAGACACCTGGATAAATAAACACACCTGGACAGATAAACACACCTGGGCAGGTAAATCCACCTGGATAAATAAACACACCTGGAGAGGGAAATACACCTGGATAAATAAACACACCTAGACAGGGAAACACACCTGGATAAATAAACACACCTGGCGTGGGTAAACACACCTGGGCAGGGAAAAACACCGGACAGGTGTATACACCTGGGCAGGGAAACACACCTGGATAAATAAACACACCTGGATAAATAAACACACCTGGCGTGGGTAAACACACCTGGATAAATAAACACACCTGGGCAGTGTATACACCTGGGCAGGGAAACACACCTGGATAAATAAACACACCTGGATAAATAAACACACCTGGATAAATAAACACACCTGGATAAATAAACACACCTGGATAAATAAACACACCTGGATAAATAAACACACCTGGATAAATAAACACACCTGGATAAATAAACACACCTGGATAAATAAACACACCTGGATAAATAAACACACCTGGATAAATAAACACACCTGGATAAATAAACACACCTGGATAAATAAACACACCTGGATAAATAAACACACCTGGCGTGGGTAAACACACCTGGATAAATAAACACACCTGGGCAGGTAAATTCACCTGGGCAGGTAAACACACGTGGATAAATAAACACACCTGGCGTGGGTAAACACACCTGGGCAGGGAAAAACACCGGACAGGTGTATACACCTGGGCAGGGAAACACACCTGG
>NW_005054725.1:89276-90745 GCF_000277835.1 Geospiza fortis | reverse complement strand
GGGGGGGTCAGGAGAGCGGGGGAGGGGAGCCCTGCGCCCCCCCGTGTGTCCGTCTGTCCCTGTGTCTGTCCCCATGTCCGTCTGTCCATGTGTCTGTCCATGTATCTGTCTGTCCCCGTGTCCGTCTGTCCCCGTGTCTGTCCCTGTGTCTGTCCCCGTGTCCGTCTGTCCCCGTGTCTGTCCATGTCTCAGTCTGTCCATCTGTCCCCATGTCCGTCTGTCCATCCATCACCTCTGTCCTTGCCCATCCAGGCCGTCCCCATCCCCCCCTTTCCGTGTCCGTCCGTCTGTCTCTCCTCCCCTCCCATCGACTCTTCCCCATTTCTGTCCATCTGTCCATCTGTCCATCTGTCCATCATTGCCATCTGTTCACCCATCCATGCCCGTACCCCCGTCCATCCATCTGTCCCTCTGTCCCTCTGTCCCTCTGTCGAGTTCATTGCCGTCCCTCTGTCTGTCCTCCTGCCCATCCTGATGTCCGTCTGTCCATCCACCTCTCCGTCCGTCAGTCCCTCCTGCCGTGTGTCCGTCCCTTCTGTCTGCCCTCTCTGTCTGTGTGTCCATCTGTCCATCCCTCGATCCCTCCGTGTCCCCCTTGTCCCCCTGCCCATGCCCATGTCCCTCTGTCCATCCCATGTCCGTCTGTCCATCCCATGTCCATCCTCCTGTCCATCCCGTGTCCATCTCATGTCTGTGTGTCCATCTCATGTCCATGCGTCCATCTGTCCGTGTGTCCATCCCATGTCCGTGTGTCCATCCCATGTCCATGTGTCCGTCCCTGTGTCCATCCCATGTCCATGCGTCTGTCCCGTGTCCATCTGTCCGTGTGTCCATCTGTCCGTGTGTCCGTCCCGTGTCCATGTGTCCATCCCATGTCCGTGTGTCCGTCTGTCCATGTGTCCATCCTGTGTCCGTGTGTCCATCCCTTGTCCATCTGTCCGTGTGTCCATCCTGTGTCCGTGTGTCTGTCCCGTGTCCGTTTGTCCGTCCCGTGTCCGTGTGTCCATCCCATGTCCATCTGTCCATGTGTCCACCCAGTGTCCGTGTGTCCATCTGTCCGTGTGTCCGTCCCGTGTCCGTCCCGTGTCCGTGTGTCCATCTGTCCGTGTGTCCGTCCCGTGTCCATGTGTCTGTCCATCTGTCCGTGTGTCCGTCCCGTGTCCATGTGTCTGTCCATCTGTCCGTGTGTCCGTCCCGTGTCCATGTGTCTGTCCATCTGTCCGTGTGTCCGTCCCGTGTCCATGTGTCTGTCCATCTGTCCGTGTGTCCGTCCCGTGTCCATGTGTCTGTCCATCTGTCCGTGTGTCCGTCCCGTGTCCATGTGTCTGTCCATCTGTCCGTGTGTCCGTCCCGTGTCCGTCCCGTGTCCGTGTGTCCGTCCCGGTGCCCCGCGGGCGCCGCCGCCCCTCCCCCCGCAGGGTTTGGGGGTCCCGGGGGGTTTCGGGTCCCCCCGGGGTGGGGGGGGCGGG
>NW_005054725.1:85263-87043 GCF_000277835.1 Geospiza fortis | reverse complement strand
CTGGGCACACCTGGATGGGCACAGCTGGATTCTGGGCACAGCTGGATCTGTGTGCACACCTGGGCACACCTGGATGGGCTCACCTGGATGGGCACACCTGGATTCCTGTGCACACCTGGATGGGCACAGCTGGGCACACCTGGATCCTGGGCACAGCTGGGCACACCTGGATGGGCACAGCTGGATCCGTGTGCACACCTGGATGGGCACACCTGGATTCCTGGGCACAGCTGGATGGGCTCACCTGGATCCTTGTGCACACCTGGATTCCTGTGCACGCCTGGATGTGCACACCTGGATACCGGGCACACCTGGGCAGACTTGTGAACACCTGTGCCTTTGTGCACACCTGGATCCTTGGACACACCTGTGCCTGAGCACACCTGAGCTGTGCACACCTGAGCACACCTGGGGCTGTGCACACCTGAGCTGTGCACACCTGAGCACACCTGAGCTGTGCACACCTGGGCACACCTGAGCTGTGCACACCTGAGCACACCTGGGGCTGTGCACACCTGAGCTGTGCACACCTGAGCACACCTGTGCTGTGCACACCTGGGCACACCTGAGCTGTGCACACCTGGGGCTGTGCGCTCACAGGTGCCCGTGCACACCTGGATCCAGCTGCACGTCCAGGTGTGCCCCCGGCACACGCAGCCCCCGCGCCCCCCTGCACACGCGTGTGCGATGGGGCACAGGTGGGGCAGCGCGCACACCTGGCCAGGTGTGACAGGGACACACACCTGTGTGAGCACAAACACTCGGGAAGGTGTGACAGGGACACACACCTGGGCAGGTGTGACAAGGACACACCTGGGCCGCTTTAACAATGACACACACCTGCCCAGGTGTGACAAAAACACACACCCATGTGAGCAAAAAGCTTGGGCAGGTGTGACAGTGACACACCTGGGCAGGTGTGACAGTGACACGCACATGTGAGCTTGCATAGGTAACGGCCACAGGTGTGAACACAGAGGGACGCAGGTGTGGCACACCTGAGCAGCCACCCCTGAGTGTGGAAATGTGCTGCTGCCTGAACACACCTGTGCTCACACATGTGCACACCTGTCCTCACACCTGTGCTCACCTGTGCTCACACCTGTGCACACCTGTGCTCACACCTGTGCTCACACCTGTGCACACCTGTGCTCATACCTGTGCACACACCTGTGCTCACACCTGTGCACACCTGTGCACACACCTGTGCTCACACCTGTGCTCACACCCCCACAACCCGCCATGTAAACGCACAGCCAGGTGAACACGTGCCCCCATGCGCGTGCAAATGGGCTCGCACAGGTGTGTGTGTGGTTGTACAGGTGTGAGCACAGGTGTGTCAGGCTGCACAGGTGTGTGCACCCCTAGAACAGAGGGGGGTGTGTTCACACCTGTTCACATGTGCACACATGAACACACCTGTGCTCATCTGTGCACACCTGTGCTCACACCTGTTCTCACACCTGTGCTCAGCTTTGCACACCTGTGCTCACACCTGTTCTCACACATGTGCAGACCTGTGTGCACACCTGTGCTCACAGCTTTGCACACCTGTGCACACCTGTGCTCACCTGGGCTCACACCTGAGCTCACACCTGTGTGCTCACACCCGTGTGCACACCTGAGCTCACACATGTGCGCACACCTGTGGTCACACCTGTGCTCAGCTTTGCACACCTGTGCTCAGACTTCTGCACACCTGTGCTCACACCTGTGCTCACACCTGTGCTCACACCTGTGCACACACCTGTGCACACCTGTGCTCACACCTGTGCTCACA
>NW_005054725.1:83802-84103 GCF_000277835.1 Geospiza fortis | reverse complement strand
TATGTCCCCACTGCCCCCCCCCGGTCTGTCCCCACCTCCACCGCTGTGTCCCCACGCCCGTCACTGTGTCCGTCTGTCCCCCGTCCATCCCTGTCCCCTGTGTCCATCCCGCTGTCCCCGTCCATCCCCGTGTCCCCGTGTCTGTCCCCTCTTCCATCCGTCTGTCCTGCTGTCCCCCTGTGTCCCCGTCTGTCCCCGTGACCGCCGTCCACCCGTGTCTGTCACTCTGTCCCTGTGTCTGTCCCCCCGTCCATCCATCCCCGTGTCCCCGTGTCTGTCCCCAAACCCCCGCCCCTCCTCC
>NW_005054725.1:75977-79756 GCF_000277835.1 Geospiza fortis | reverse complement strand
CCCCGCGGGCCCGACCTGAGCAACTGCACCAGCCCCTGGGTCAACCAGGTGGCCCAGAAGGTACCGGGGGACCCCAAAACGGGACCCGCCCAGAGGGGGCACCCCTAAACAGGAATCCCCCAAAACCTGGAACCTCCCAAAGGGGGCACCCCTAAACAGGAATCCCCTAAAATGGGACCCCCAGAAATGGGGACACCCCTAAACAGGAATCCCCCAAACAGGGACCTGCCTAAAGGGGGCACCCCCAAACTCGTATCTCACAAAACAGGGACCCCCCCAGAAATGGAGACACCCCTGAACAGGAATCCTCTAAAATGGGACCTGCCCATAGGGGACACCCCAAAACAGGAATCCCCCAAAACCTGGAACCTCCCAAAGGGGACACCCCCAAACAGGAATCCTCTAAACTGGGAACCCCCAGAAATGGGGGCACCCTCTAACGATGCCCCCCAGGGGTTTGAGGGGGCACTCATGGGTCAGGGGGGTCCCCGATATCCCCCAGGGGGTTACAGAGGGTCTGGGGCGCACTCATGGGTCAGGGGGGTCCCCGATATCCCCCAGGGGGTTACGGGGGTCCTGGGCCGCTCGAGAGGGAGTCAGCGGGGAAAAATTATAACAAGGTGTGACCCCAAAACACAGATTTGGGGTACAGGCCAAAGGGGATGGGCAGGGAGCAATGGGGACACGGCTCTGGTGTGTCCTGGGTGTGCAGCTGCAGGCGCTGCGCCCGCTCGAGAGGGAGTCAGCGGGGAAAAATTACAACAAGGTGTGACCCCAAAACACAGATTTGGGGTACAGGCCAAAGGGGATGGGCAGGGAGCAATGGGGACACGGCTCTGGTGTGTCCTGGGTGTGCAGCTGCAGGCGCTGCGCCCGCTCGAGAGGGAGTCAGCCGGGAGAAACTACAACAAGGTGCGACCCCAAAACACAAATTTGGGGTACAGACTGCTGGGGGGACAGGGGACAGGCAGGGGACAGGCAGGGGACAGTGGGGACACGGCGGTGGCACATCCTGGACATGCGCGTCCTGGGTGTGCAGCTGCAGGCGCTGCACCTGCTGGAGAGGGAGTCAGCCGGGAGAAACTACAACAAGGTGCGACCCCAAAACCCAAATTTGGGGTTCAGACTGCTGGGGGACAGAGGACAGGCAGGGAGCAATGGGGACATGGCAATGGGGACATTTATATTGTCACATAGTGAGTGTGCACCCGCTCCAGAGGGAGTCAGCCGGGAAAAACTACAACAAGGTGTGACCCCAAAACACAAATTTGGGGTTCAGCCTGCTGGGGGGACAGGGGACAGGCAGGGAGCAATGGGGACACGGCGGTGGCACATCCTGGGTGTGCAGCTGCAGGCGCTGCACCTGCTGGAGAGGGAGTCAGCCGGGAGAAACTACAACAAGGTGCGACCCCAAAACCCAAATTTGGGGTTTGGCCCAAAGGGGGAATGAGGGGGAACAGGTGGGACCCCAAAACCCTGATTTGGGGTTCGGCCCAAAGGGGGAATGAGGGGGAACAGGTGGGACCCCAAAACCCTGATTTGGGGTTCGGCCCAAAGGGGGAATGAGGGGGAACAGAGGGGACGGAGGTCGAGGGGCTCTGAGCACCAGAAAAACTGCAGCAAGGTGAGAGCCTGTAATGGTTTTGGGTTGTTAATTTCAGATTTTGTTATTTTTTAGGGTTTTTTGGGTAATGTGCTAATGAGTGTGGTGGCTTTAGTGTTGGTTAATTGTTAGTTTTTATTAATTGAATTATTAGTATTTAATTATTAGTATTAACTATTAGTTAATTGTTAGCATTTGTATTATTATTCAATTTATTTTATTATTTGCATTTGTATTATTATTCAATTTATATTTATTATTTAATTTAATTTCTATTATTATTTAATATACATTATATTATACAGGATATATATTAATATACTATACACACAACCAATATATGATATATAAAATACATAATATATAATTATAATGTATAATGTAATATATAATATATATTACATTATTACAATGATGTATAACTTTTAATATGTATCGTATTATTATTATTATTATTATTATTATTATTATTATTATTATTATTATTATTATTTACTATAATACAGGTTAATTTTTAGTATTTATTTTTTGTTGTGAGGGAAGACTAGGAGAAAAGTAAAGTAGGTTTAAAACTTCCAAAGAATATAAAGAAAAATTTATTACTAGTGATTAAAAGAAAAGAGTAATAAGAATTAGAATAAAATTTTTCTAAATTTTTAAATTTTTTTTTACTGATAATGTAAAGAAAGAAAATGTTAAAATTTTAGTTAGTTTATTATGTTTAAAAGGTTTTTTTAAAGTTTGTTTAAGGAGAGAAGTTTTATTTTGTTAATGTTACGGAGATTTTTTTATTTAAAATAAAAGGACTGGGAGCTTTGAGCACCAAATGAGGAGGAGTTACAGAAAGAACGAGGACAAGGTGGGACCCCAAAACCCCGAATTTGGGGTCTCCCTGTTGAGGGGTGCGGTGACCAAGGAGGAACCTGTGCCTGCGCCCCAATTTTGGGGCTCCCCTGCTCCAGAACCTGAACCCTATTTTTGAGGGTTTTGGCCAATTTTTGGGGTTCTGCCCTGAATTTCGGGGTTGTCCTGGCCCAAATGTTGAGGGGCTCCTTTTGTAGAGATCAAACACGCCCTGCCCCGAATTTTGGGGG
Organism: Geospiza fortis; assembly: GCF_000277835.1. Taxonomy (NCBI): domain Eukaryota; kingdom Metazoa; phylum Chordata; class Aves; order Passeriformes; family Thraupidae; genus Geospiza; species Geospiza fortis. Next base: position 77,059 of record NW_005054725.1, on the reverse strand, counting down.
GCTCCTGCCCAGATTTTGGGGTGACTGTGCCAGGACCCTTCTCCTGCCCCACATTTGGGAGACCTGCCCCAGATTTTGGGGTTGTTCTGCCCCAAATGTTGGGGTTGTTTTGCCCCAAATGTTGGGGTTGTTCTGCCCAGATTTTGGGGTTGTTCTGCCCCAGATTTTGGGGTTATTTCCCGGATTTTGGGAGGATCCTGTTGTGGGTTTTGGAGTGCCCCATTGCAGGTTTTGGGGTCCCACCCCCTCACCTGGGTGTCCCCTCCCCCTTTTTTTCCCCCCCAGATGCACAAGCGGGAGCGAACCTGCAAGGATTACATCAAGGTGAGGGGCGTGGCCTGCAGGGGGCGTGGCCGTGCATAATGGGAGGAGCTTGTGGGGGTGTGGGCAAGGCTTGTGGGGCTCTGGGTGGGGCTTGAGTGGGTGGGTGTGTCCAGGATGTGTTGGTGGGTGGGGCTTATTCAGGGGGTGGAGTCTGCATGGGCGTGGCTTGGGGTGAGCATAGGTGGGTGGGGCTTTGGGAGATGGGCGTGGTCAACATGGGCGGGGTCTGGGGGTTTAGGGAGGTTTTGTGCTGGGTGGGGCTTAGAGAAGATGGGTGGAACCTGGAAGGACATGTGCCATGGGCGTGGTCTGTGTGAGTGTGTCTCATGGGCGTGGTCTGGGTGGGCGTGTCCCAATGGGTATGGTCTGGTTGGGTGGGCGTGTCCCATGGGTGTGGTCTGATTGGGTGGGTGTGTCTCACGGGCGTGGTCTGGGTGGGATGGGTGTGGTCTGGGTGGGTGTGTCCCATGGGTGTGGTCTGTCTGGATGGGCGTGTCCCATGGGTGTGGTCTGATTGGGTGGGTGTGTCCCATGGGCGTGGTCTGTGTGGGTGTGTCCCATGGGTGTGGTCTGTCTGGATGGGCGTGTCACATGGGCGTGGTCTGTCTGGGTGGGTGTGTCCCTGGGGTTGGACAAGGCCACACCAAGGGCAGTGCTGGAGACCTGGGGGATGGGCATCAATGGGCGGGGCCTGTCCTGGGTGGACGTGGCATTTGGGCGTGTCCCTGGGCGTGTCCCTGGGCGTGTCCCTGGACATG
>NW_005054725.1:72228-73774 GCF_000277835.1 Geospiza fortis | reverse complement strand
GAGCAGCTGGAATGGCCGGGGGGGGTCTCTGACCTGGAGCTCCCCCAGGGGTGGTGAAAGGGGTCTGGGTGCTTTTGGGGTGTCTTTGGGGTGGTTTTGGGTGTTTTTGGGGTGTTTCCATGGTGTTTTTTGGGGTGTTTTTGGGGTGTTTCTGTGGTGGTTTTTGGGGTAGTTTTGGGATGTCTTTGGGGTGTTTTGGGGGCTGTTTTTGGGGGGTGTTTTTAGGGTGGTTTTGGGGGTGTTTTTGAGGTGTTCTGAGTGTTCTTGGGGTGTCTCTGACCTGCTGTGTCCCCAGTGGTGGTGAAGGGGGGTCTGGGTGCTTTTGGAGTGTTTTTGGGTGTTTTTGGGGTGTCTGTCACCCTCTGTCTACCCAGGGGTGGTGAAGGAGATGTCAGGGTGTTTTTGGGGTGTTTTTGGGTGTTTTTGGGGTGTTTCCATGGTGGTTTTGGGGTATTTTTGGGGGGCTTCTGTGGTGTTTTTTGTGGTGTGTTTGGGGTATCTGTCGGATGTCTTTGGGGTGTTTTTAGGGTGTTTTTGGGGTGTTTTTGGGGGTATTTTTGGATGTTTTTCGGGTGTCTCTGACCCTCTGTCTCCCCAGGGGTGGTGAAGGTTGTCTTCATCCTGTACAACAACCTGGGGCTGTTCCTGCCCACCGAGAACGCCACCGTGCGCCTGGGCGGGGACGGGGGGCCCCGCGCCCCCCAGCTCGTGGTCAACTCCCAGGTCATCGCCGCCTCCATCAACAAAGAGTCCAGCAGGGTCTTCCTGCGGGACCCCGTGGTCTTCACCCTGCCCCACCTGGAGGTGCGACCCCCAAAAAACCCACCCAGACCCCCAAAACCCACCCAGAGCCCCCAGAAACCCACCCAGAACCCCACAAACCCACCCAGAACACCAAAACCCACCCAGAACCCAAAAAAACCCCACCCAGAACGCCCAAAACCCACCCAAAACCCCAGAACACCCAAAACCCACCCAAAACCCCCAAAAATGCACCCAGCCCCCCAAAACCTCACCCAGACCCCAAAAACCCACCCAGAACCCCAAAACCCACCCAGAGCCCCAAAACCCACCCAGAGCCCCAAAAACCCACCCAGAGCCCCCAGAAACCCACCTAGAACCCCAAAACCCACCCAGAACACCAAAAACCCAACCAGATCCCCAAAACCTCACCCAGACCCCCAAAACCCACCCAGAGCCCCCAGAAACCCACCCAGAACCCCACAAACCCACCCAGAACCCCAAAATCCCACCCAGAGCCCTCCTGACACACCCAGGACCTGGGAGCCCTCCCAGGACACCCCAAAACGCAGCCAGCAGCACCTGGGAACCACCTGGGACCCCCAGAATCCCACCCAGGCCCCCAAACTTCCCAGGGCCCCTCATTCCCCACCCAGACCCCCAGACCAAGAACCACTTTGGGGCCAAAAATTGAGAGGGGAGATTGGGCCCCTCCCCTCTCTTTGGGACCCCTGGGACCCCCATTTCCCCATCATTTCCCCCCATTCTCCCCCCATTTTCCCCATTTCTCCCCCATTTTCCCCCA
>NW_005054725.1:68876-71776 GCF_000277835.1 Geospiza fortis | reverse complement strand
ATTTCCCCCATTTCCCCCCATTCTCCCCCCATTCCCCCCATTTCCCCATTTTCCCCATTTCCCAGACCAAGAGCCGCTCTGGGGACAATTTCTCCTTCTGGAATTCATGGGTCTGGCGGTCTCTCCCCCTCTTTGGGACCCCCTGGGACCCCCATTTCCCACCCATTTCCCACCCATTTTCCAGCCCAATTCCCCCCTGACCCCCCATTTCCCATCCAGACCCCCAGACCAAGAACAACTTTTGGGTTCCTCTCTCTGTCTCTTTGGGACCCCCTGGAACCCCCATTTTCTCCCCCTTTTCCCCCATTCCTCCCATTTTTTCCCCATTTCCCTCTGTCCCAGACCAAGAACCACTCTGGGGCCAACTTCTCCTTCTGGAATTACTGGGATTGGAGCCCCCCCCTCTTTGGGACCCCCATTTTTCCCCCCAGTCTCTGGGTTCCCCCATTTCCCAGACGAAGAACCACTTTGAGACCAACCTCTTCTGGAATTCCTGAGATTGGGCCCCTCTGCCTGTCCTTGGGACCCCCATTTCCCCCCATTTCCCCCATCTTTTCCTAATTTCCCCCATCTCCCAGACCAAGAATCACTCTGGGGCCAATTGTTCCTTCTGGAATTCCTGAGATTGGGCCCCCCGTCTCTTTAGGACCCCTGTTTCCTCCATTTCCCCCAAATTTCCCTGATTTTTCCCCATTTCCCAGACCAAGAACCACTTTGAGACCAACCTCTTCTGGAATTCCCGAGATTGGGCCCCTCTCCCTGTCCTTGGGATCCCCATTTCCCCCCATTTCCCCCATTTCCCAGACCAAGAACCACTTTGGGGCCAACTGCTCCTTCTGGAATTACTGGGGTTGGGCCTCCCCTCTCTTTGGGACGCCTGTTTCCTCCTTTTCCCCCATTTTTCCCTGATTTTCCCCCATTTCCCCGACCAAGAACTACTCTGGGGCCAACTGCTCCTTCTGGAACTACCGAGATTGCAGCCCCCTATTTCTCCAGTTTTCCCCGATTTTCCCTGATTTTCCCCCATTTCCCAGACCAAGAACCACTTTGGGGCCAACTGCTCCTTCTGGAACTACTCAGAGCGCTCCATGGCCGGGCACTGGTCGAGCCAGGGCTGCCGCCTGCTGCGCTCCAACGGCACGCACAGCTCGTGCGCCTGCAGCCACCTGACCAACTTCGCCCTGCTGATGGCGCGCAGCCAGAGCGTGAGTGACACACCTGGGCACACCTGGGTACACACCTGGGCACACACCTGGGCACACCTGGGCACACACCTTGCACACCTGGGCACACCTGGGCATGGCTGGGTACACCTGGGCACACACCTGGGCACACACCTGGGCACACACCTGGGCCCACATGGGCACACACCTGGGCACACCTGGGCACACGCCTGGGCACACACCTGGGATGCACACCTGGGCACACCTGGGCACACCTGGGCATACCTGGGACACACGCCTGGGCACACCTGGGCATGGCTGGGCCCACCTGGGAACACACCAGTGACCCTTGACCAACTTCCCCCTGCTGATGTCCCCAACACAGACCGTGACACACCCGGGACACACCTGGGCACACCTGAGACAGCTGGGACACACCTGGGATCACCTGGCTGGGGATCCTGGTGGCCCCTGTCCCCTCCTGGTGGCCCCTGTCCCTGCCCATGGATCCAGATGACCCCAAACACTCCCTAAACCCCCAGAATTCCCATTTCCCCGTCTCCCTGTTGCAGTTCCCGGGGCGGCTGAACGAGGTGCTGCTGTCGGTGATCACCTGGGCGGGGATCCTGGTGGCCCTGCTGTGCCTGGGCCTGTCCATCTCGGCCTTCTGCTGCCTGCGGGGGCTGCCCTCGGAGCGCACCACCATCCACAAGAACCTCTGCATCAGCCTCTTCCTCGCTGAGCTGCTCTTCCTCGTGGGCATCGACAAGACGCAGTACCAGGTGCGGCTGGCACACCTGGGGCTCCCCATGGCACACCTGGGGCACCCCATGGCATACCTGGGGCACCCCATGGCACACCTGGGGCATCCCATGGCACACCTGGGGCACCCCATGGCATACCTGGGGTATCCCATGGCACACCTGGGGTATCCCATGGCACACCTGGGGCTCTGGAGGGACACCCCATGGCACACCTGGGACCCCGAGGGACACCCCATGGCACACCTGGGGCCACGCATGGCACACCTGGGGCACCCCGTGGCACACCTGGGACATCCCACATCACACCTGGGACATCCCACATCACACCTGGGGCTGCCCATGGCACACCTGGGGCTGCCCTGGCACACCTGGGACATCCCAGAACAGCCCTAAGACCCCTGGAATATCCCATTGCCCCCCTGTGACACCTGGGATCCCCAAGGGACCACCCGTTACACAGCGGGGACATCCCAGGACAGCCCAGGGCACCCAGGGGACTCCCAGGGACCACCCATAGCACCCCTCTGGCTGTCCCCGTCCCTGTCCTTGTCCCTGTCCCTGTCCCTGTCCCCGTCCCTGTTCCTGTTCCTGTCCCTGTCTCCGTCCCCGTTCCTGTCCCCGTCCCTGTCCCCATCCTTGTCCCTCACCTACTGTCACTGCAGGTGATTTGTCCTGTCTTTGGGTGGTCCCCACTGTCCCTGTTCCCACAGTGTCCCCACCTGTCCCCATCCCCGCAGGTGTCCTGTCCCACCTTTCGGCACTCCCTGTCCCTGTCCCTGTCCCTGTCCCTGTCCCTGTCCCTGTCCCTGTCCCCACACGTCCCCACACGTCCCCACCTGTCCCCGCCCCGCAGGTGGCCTGTCCCATCTTCGCCGTGCTGCTGCACTATTTCTTCCTGGCGTCGTTCTCGTGGCTGTGCCTCGAGGGCGTGCACCTGTACCTGCTGCTGCTCGAGGTGTTCGACAGCGACCCC
>NW_005054725.1:64319-66240 GCF_000277835.1 Geospiza fortis | reverse complement strand
CCCCATGTCCCTGTGTCCCCCCCGGCTCTGTGTCCCCCGTGTCTCACGCGGGGTCCCGCAGGTGACCCTGGTGTTCCTGCTCGTGACCCTGCACAAGATGCTGCGCAGCTCGGCCGCCCTCAAACCCGACTCCAGCCGCCTGGACAGCATCAGGTGGGGGACCCCGAACGGGACCCCCAAACTGGGGGGCACTCCAAACAGGGAGGGAATGGACCCCAAACAGGATCCCACAGGGAGAACCCCAAACGGGACCCCAAAGGGAGAACCCCAAATGGGACCCTACAGGGGAACCCCAAAGGGAAACTCCAAACGGGACCCTACAGGGGGGACCCCAAATGGGGGGGGGAATGGACCCCAAATAGGACCCCAAAGGGAGAACCCCACATGGGTCCCCAAAGGGAAACCCCAAATGGGACCCCCGAACTGGAGGAGTCTCCGAACAGGGAGGGATGGACCCCAAACGGGACCCCCGAACTGGGGGGACCTGCAAAGATGGGAGGGACCCCAGATGGGACCCCCTATGGGCACCCCCGAATGGGGGACACCCCAAATGAGACCCCCTGAGTTCAGGGGGGCCCAAATGAGATCCCAAACAAGGGCAACCCAAGTGGGACCCCTGAATGGGGGCATCCCAAACAGGACCCCAAACAGGGCAGGGAGGGACCCCAAAACGGGGCCCAACTCCCCTGGGGCTCCCTGGCTGTGCGTGCTGGGGATCCCAGTGCCCTCCCAGTCCTTCCCAGTCCTTCCCAGTGCCCTCCCAGTGCCCCCAGTGTTTCCCAGTGCCCTCCAGTCCCCTTCCACTGCCTGTCAGTGCCCTCCAGTCCCTCCCAGTCCTTCCCAGTGCCCTCCCAGTGCCCCCAGTGTTTCCCAGTGCCCTCCAGTCCCCTTCCACTGCCTGTCAGTGCCCTCCAGTCCCTCCCAGTCCCCTCACTCAGGGTGTCTGGGGTCCCACCGCTCCCCATTCCCCTCCCAGTGCTCCCCAGTCCCTCCCAGTGCTCCCCAGTCCCTCCCAGTTTCCCCCAGTGCTCCCCAGTCCCTCCCAGTGCTCCCCAGTCCCTCCCAGTCCATCGCAGTCCATCCCAGTGCTCCCCAGTCCCTCCCAGTGCTCCCCAGTCCCTCCCAGTCCGTCCCAGTGACCGCGGTGCCCCGCAGGTCATGGGCGCTGGGGGCCATCGCGCTGCTGCTGCTGCTGGGGCTCACCTGGGCCTTCGGCCTCCTCTTTGTCACCCGCGAGTCCGTGCTGACGGCGTCGCTGTTCACGGCCTGCAACGCCCTGCAGGGCACCTTCATCTTCCTCTTCCACTGCGCCCTCCAGAAGAAGGTGCGGGGGGCACTGGGAGGCACTGGGAGGCACTGGGAGGCACTGGGATGGACTGGGATACACAGAGATCATGGGTCAGGGACAGTGGGAGGGCACAGGGGGGACAGTGGTCAAGTACTTTTATCTTCCTCTTCCACCAGAAGAAGGTATGGGGGGCATTGGAGGCACTGGGAGGCACTGGGATGGACTGGGAGGGACTGGGGAGCACTGGGAGGGACTGGGAGGGACTGGGGGGCACTGGGAGGCACTGGGAAGCACTGGGAAGCACTGGGAGGCACTGGGACAGCAATGGGGGGCTGCTGGGTTGTTACTGGTGGGCACCCAGTTGCACCAGGAGCTCAGGAAGCGCTGGGCGGTTGCTGGGGGTTACTGGGGTGAACTGGTGGGTACTGACCCCCCCAGGAGCCTCCCAGATGCACGGGGAGCAGCGCTGGGTGTTACTGGGTATTACTGGTGTCACTGGTGTGTCACTGGTGTGTCACTGGTGTTACTGGTGTGTCACTGGTGTGTTACTGGGATGTTACTGGTGTCACTGGTGTGTTACTGGTGTGTCGCTGGTGTCTCACTGGTGTCTCACTGGTGACTGGCTGCTCAGCT
>NW_005054725.1:60921-64172 GCF_000277835.1 Geospiza fortis | reverse complement strand
GTGTCACTGGTGTGTTACTGGGATGTTACTGGTGTCACTGGTGTGTTACTGGTGTGTCACCGGTGTCCCCGTGTGCTCCCCAGGTGCACCGGGAGCTCAGCAAGTGCCTGCGGCACTCGGGGTGTTGCCTCAGGGGCCCCCCCGGGACCTCCCTGGGCGCCCTCAAACCCTCGGCCGCCCGCGCCCACCCCCGGTACTACAGCGGCACCCAGGTGGGGACCCCCAAAACACCCCAAAACACCCCAAAACTACCCCAAAACTACCCCAAAACACCCCAAAACTACCCCAAAACACCCCAAAACTACCCCAAAACCACCCCAAAACAGCCCAAAACACCCCAAAACTACCCCAAAACAGCCCAAAACTACCCCAAAATCCTCCCCCTAAACCCCAGCCCCGGTACTGCTGTGGCACCCAGCTGGGGACCCCGAAACCACCCCAAAAACACCCTAAACCCCCCCAAAACACACCAAAAACACCCTAAAATCCCCAAAATACACCAAAATCCTCCCCCTAAACCCCACTCCCGGTACTGTTGCTGCACCCAGGTGGGGACCCCGAAAACACCCTACAACACCCCAAAACAGCCCCAAACTACCCCAAAACAGCCCAAAACACCCCAACATCTATTCATTTTGGTTTTTTCTGCTCTTTTTACTCACATTTCCCACCATTTCTGTTTTTTCTTTTCCTGTGCTTTTTCTCTCCTTTTCCACCCTTTTTTCTCTTTACATTTCCTGCCCTTTTTTAATCTTTTCTCTTTCATTTCCCACTATTCTCACCTTTCCTATTCTTCTTTATTTCATTTTCCCAATGTCTTTCCCTCACAATTCCAGCTCTCTTTTCTTTTCTTTTTTCCACCCTTTTCCCTCACATTTCCCACCTTTCTTTGTCTCACATTTCCCACCCTTTCCCCCCTCATGTTTCCCTCCCTTTTCCCCCTCCCATTTCCTGCCCTTTTCCCCTCACATTTCCCACTGTTTCCCCCTCATATTTCCCACACTTTTCCCTCTCATATTTCCCACTTTTTTGCCCTTAAGTTTTCCTGCCTTTCCCCCCTCACATTTCCTGCCCTTTTCTCCCCTCACGGTTCCCACCCTTTTGTCTTCACATTTTCCACCCCTTGTCCCCTCATATTTCCCACCCTTTTCCCTCTCACTTTTCCTGCCCTTTTCCCCTCACATTTCCCACTGTTTCCCCCTCATATTTCCCACTTTTTTACAATTAGGTTTTCCACCCGTGTCCCCCTCACTTTTCCCACCTTTTTCTCCCCTCATGTTTCCCACCATTCTTTGCCACCCTTTTCCCCCCTCAGATTTTCCATCCTTTTCCCTTCATGTTTTCCACCCCTTGTCCGCTCATGTTTCCCTCCATTTTCTCCCTCACTTTTCCTGCCCTTTCCCTCTCACATTTCCCGCCTTTTTTCCCTCACATTTCCTACTGTTTTCCCCTCACGTTTCCCACCCTTTTCACCTCACGTTTCCTGCTCTTATTCTCTTCACATTTCCCACCCTTTTCCCCCTCCCATTTCCCACTATTTCCCCCTCATATTTCCCACTCTTTTCCCTCTCATATTTCCCACTTTTTTGCCCTTAAGTTTTCCTGCCTTTTCCCCCTCACCTTTCCCGCCCTTTTCTCCCCTCAGATTTGCCACCTTTTCCCTTCATGTTTTCCACCCCTTTCCCCCTCCTATTTCCTGCCCTTTTCCCCCTCACATTTCCCACTGTTTCCCCCTCTTGTTTTCCACCCTTTTCCCTCTCATATTTCCCACTTTTTTGCCCTTAAGTTTTCCTGCCTTTTCCCCCTCACATTTCCTGCCCTTTTCTCCTCTCACATTTCCCACCCTTTTCTCTTCACGTTTTCCACCCCTTGTCCCCTCATATTTCCCACCCTTTTCCCTCTCACTTTTTCTGCCCTTTTCCCCTCATGTTTCGTGCGTTTTCCCCTCCCATATTTCCCACTGTTTTCCCCTCACATTTCCCACCCTTTTCCCCTCATGTTTCCTGCTCTTATTCTCTTCACATTTCCCCCCCTCACATTTTCCATCACTTTTTCCTCTCACATTTCCCACTTTTTTTGCCCACACATTTCCCACCTTTTTGGCTTCCCATATCCTGCCTTTTTCCCCTCACATTTCCTGCCCTTTCCCCCTCACGTTTCCTTCTCTTATTCCCTTCACATTTCCCACCCTTTTCCTCCTCATATTTCCCACTTTTTTGCCCTTAGGTTTTCCACCCCTTTCCCCCTCATCTTTCCCCCCTTTTCTCCCCTCACCTTTCCCACCCTTCTCTCCCCCTCACATTTCCCACCATACTTTCCCTTATCTTTCCCACCCTTTTTTCCCCTCAGATTTGCCATCCTTTTCCCTTCATGTTTTCCACTACCCCATGTTTCCCTCCATTTTCCCCCTCACTTTTCCTGCCCTTCTCCCTTCACATTTCCAACTGTTTTCCCCTCACGTTTCCTGCCCTTTTCCCCCTCACATTTCCCACTCTTCTCCCCTCGCGTTTCCCACCCTTTTAACCTCACGTTTCCTGCTCTCATTCTCTTCACATTTCCCGCCCTTTCCCCCTCACATTTCCCACTGTTTCCCCCTCACATTTCCTGCCCTTTTCCCCTCACATTTTCCACCTTTTTACCACTCACTTTTCCCCCTTTTTCTCCCCTCACGTTTCCTGTCATTTTTTCTCTTACCTTTCCCACCCTTTTTCCCCCTCAGGTTTGCAACCCTTTTCCCCCTCACATTTCCCACTGTTTCCCCCTCACATTTCCTGCCCTTTTCCCCTCACATTTTCCACCTTTTTACCACTCACTTTTCCCCCTTTTTCTCCCCTCACGTTTCCTGTCATTTTTTCTCTTACCTTTCCCACCCTTTTTCCCCCTCAGGTTTGCAACCCTTTTCCCCCTCACATTTCCCATCCCTTTCCCCTCCCCTTTTTCTACCCTTTCCCCCTCAGGATTTAAACACTTTTCCCACCACTTTTCCCTGCCCCTTTTCTCCTCAACTTAAATCCGGGGGCTGTCAATCACTTTTATTCCTGCCTGTCAATCACTCAGAGGGGCTGATCCTGCCTGTCAATCACTTTTATTCCTGCCTGTCAATCACAGTACCACCTGTCAATCACTCTAGTCCTGCCTGTCAGTCCCACACACACCCCAGACACCTCAGAGCCCCCTGAACCCCCCATAGCCCCCCAAATCACCCCCCAAACTCAGGCCCAGCACTACAGCAGCACCCAGGTTGGGACCCT
>NW_005054725.1:60139-60845 GCF_000277835.1 Geospiza fortis | reverse complement strand
CACGGCACCCTCAAATCCCCCATGAGAGACCCAGACCATCCCCAGATGCAGGGGTGCCCCCTCCAGACCCCCCAAATCTCCCCGTGGCGCCCCAAGATCCCCCCGTGTTACCCCAAAGCCCCTTGGACCCAAAACCTCGCTCAGACCCCGCCAGGCTGTGGGTGCTGGACGTGGGGACACCTCGGAGGCATTCCGGGGTGTCTGGGGGGCTCTGGGGGTCCCAGCCCCACTGCTGTGCCCCCAGAGCCGGATCCGGAGGATGTGGAATGACACGGTGCGCAAACAGACGGAGTCCAGTTTCATGGGGGGAGACCTGAACAGCACCCCGACCTTGAACCGAGGTGAGACACCCCCAAAACACACCTCAGAACCCCCTACCCTGAACGGAGGTGAGACCCCTCCCAGAGGCCCCAGAGACCCCAGAGACCACCCTCAACCCTGAACGGTGGTGAGACCCCTCCCCAAAACCCCCAGAGACCCCCAGAGACCCCAGAGACCCTTCCTCCACCCTGAATGGAGCGAGACCCCTCCCCAAAACCCCCACAGGACCCCAAAGATCCCTCTGGGCCCCCTCAGACCCCCAGGGACCCCCCAGGACCCCTCTCCAGACTCCCTGAGATGCCTCGGATCCACCTCAGACCCCTGAGGCTCCCCATCCCTCCCCTGGGACCCCAAAAACCCCTCTGGGATGCATTTGGGAGCCCCC
>NW_005054725.1:50448-51615 GCF_000277835.1 Geospiza fortis | reverse complement strand
CAGCGATGTTTGTGACGTCACCAGTCGCTGGGCAGATCCCAGAGGCGCCGCTTGGGAGGCGCGAAAGTGACCGAGGGACGCGGTAGGGGCTGGGAATCCCTGGGAATTCCCCCGGGACCCCTTGGGATCGACCCTGGATCACCCGGGGCCCGTCCATCCCGTTCCTGGGGTCCCTCATTCCCGGGGTCCGTCATCCCCGGTGTCTCTCGTTCCCAGTGTGACACCGTTGAGTCAGGGACAGAAAGAGAGATTCCAGGTGAATCAGAAGGCAAAAGAATAATTCCTTTATTAGCAAGAAGTTGCGAGACTTATAGTCTTTAGTCTTGCTTTATAGTCTTGCTAAGCTGGGACCTGACTGGTCTCAAAGTGAAAACATCTCACATTATTGGTGACCATGAATAACACACTCTAGAGAGCCATAACTATGAACAATGGTTACAGAAAGAGAGATAGTAATTGTTTTAACTCTTTCCTCTAAGATTCCCAGGGAGAATCTGGCAGAAATTATTCCCTGGGAGAAATTATCTCTGTTCTTTCTTCGACTGAACTTCGAATATCCACACCAGTGCACCCTGAATCCCCCACCTGGACACCCCCCTGCATTCCCCCCACTACCCTTTCTCCCCCAGCTGTCAATCAGACCCTCCCTGATGGGGGCACCCAAAAAATGTGAGGACCCCTCGAGCCCTCCCCACCTGCCCAGCCAGGGAGGAGCTGGACTCGAGCTACTGGGACACGAGATGGGGTGTGCACTGCTCCCAGTGCCCCCTCTCAGTGCTCCCAGTTCTCTTCAGAGCTCCCAGTAGGACTCCCTGGTTCCTCTCCCTGCTCCCAGTTCCAACCAGTGCTCCCAGCTGATTCTCCGTTCACTCCTGGTGGACTCAGTGTTGCTCCCTCAGCGCCATCCCAGTCTCACCCCTTGTCTCTCCAGCTGCTCCCAGTGCCATCCCCGCATCACTCCCAGCCTGACCTCAGTGCTCCCAGTTCACTCCCAGTGCTCCCAGTTCACTCCCAGTGCTCCCAGGGTCAAAGGATGCCCTCTCCCCCCGGGGGGCATTGGGCCATCCAGGTGTCCTTTGTCCCTTTGTCCCTCCCCTCCTGTCCCTGCTTGGTGGCTCCCGACCCCTTCCCTGCCCCTCTCCCCGGGGTTCAAAGGAGCAGCAACCA
>NW_005054725.1:48537-50311 GCF_000277835.1 Geospiza fortis | reverse complement strand
AGCCAGCCCAAAGTGTCTGTGGGGTGAAACACCACACACCAGCCAGCCCAAAGTGTCTGTGGGGTGAAACACCACACACCCAGCCAGCCCAAAGTGTCTCTGGGGTGAAACACCACACACCCAGCCAGCCCAAAGTGTCTCTGGGGTGAAACACCACACACCCAGCCAGCCCAAAGTGTCTCTGGGGTGAAACACCACACACCCAGCCAGCCCAAAGTGTCTGTGGTGTTATGAACAAAATTCTGCCGATTTTTTTTTGTAGAAAAAGTTACAGAAACCCGTCAGACCAGTGCGGCTGCGGTGCTACTTGTTGTTATGATAATTACAAGTCATTAGCGTTAATCGTTCTTTTTGTATCACTAAAGCCCCTAGCCAGGGCTGGGTTGAGAGCTCTTCTCCCCAGACAGTGGGAGAGAAGACGAAACGTGGGAGGGGGGGCATTAGAATATGCAGATTTCAGAACCAGCCTCCTATGGGACGTGTCAGGCTTGCAAAGAAGCCCCCAAAAACAACGAGCCAACGCAGAATTAAGAAATTAGAGTGGTGCCTGGACATGAGGAACAGAGTGCTGGGCCTGCAGAGATGTTGAGGGAGCCTTGTGCCCCTCACCCTGACTACGGAAGTCATCTGGAACAGTGACCTGCAGCCGGGAAGCAGTGGAAAGCCAGAAAAAGAGTGGGGTCCCGCCTGAAGCTCCTGTAAGGACTGGACCCCCAGCTCTGCTCCCAGTGGATGAAGCCGCACATATTGTCCTGCTCTGAGCCATGCGGGGAAAGAGGATGGAGACTGCAGGCCGTCGGGCTTCCTCATCTTGAGCTGATCACTTTTAATAAAGTCATTGAAAGGAGAAAAGTCTCCTGCCCTGTTTATTTCATGTGGGGTTAAACCCCACAAAAGTGTCTCTGGGGTGAAAACACTGCACACCCAGCCAGCCAAAAGTGTCTCTGGGGTGAAACCCCACACACCCGGCTGGCCAAAAGTGTCTCTGGGGTGAAACACCTCAGTGGCTGATATTTGGTTCAGCACCAAGGGCCAGACAAGCTCAGGCACGTCCTGTCCGGCTTTATTGGTATTATTCCAATAGAGGGGCTCCCCACCCACACCTGTGGAAGCCCAGGGCACCGGGAATATTTCTCTGTCTGCCCTGGGGTGCCTGACCCCCAGGGGAGCACTGACTTTGACCCTCACTCGTGGAGAGTTTCCTAGATTCAAGATAGACTAGAATCCACAAAAGTGTGAAATAGGTTATAGAGAGCAGTGTAGGTGTATCACTTGGTGAGAAATTCAGATTCTGGGATTTTTAGTGTGTTGTGGATGGAAGCAAGATGGAGGGCACAGGGTGTCGTCCTGGGTTTCTTCTTCATGCTTCTTCTTCCTTCTTCTTCATGGGTTTGGGTGGCATTTTGTAATTGGGCAGAAAAGTCCCCATTGTGGGCTTTTTGGGATCAGTTACTGGGTTAAAAGGGAAAATAATCCAGGTATCAGTTCTTAATTGGATAGTTTAGTCTTAAAAGACCTTGTACCAAGAGATTGTTGGCCATTTTGTCCCTTCTGATGAAAAGCTGCCCGACTCACAGTAGTGGGACTGCTTTACTGATAAGAAATAATAAACACTTGAGTCGGAACATGAACTACCGTCTCAAGTGCCTTCAATCCAGACCCAGAGAAACCAACAGCTGGTACCCCCACATGCACCAGCCTCTCACAGTCCCCACCCCGGTCGGGGACAAGGGGACAGGGTGACAGGCTGCCAGGGAGACAGGGCGACCGGTGC